>NW_026682676.1:29905-50000 GCF_030247185.1 Malaya genurostris | reverse complement strand
ATAGAGAACAACCGGTCTAATTTGCGTTTTGTAGATGGTCAATTTCGTTCGGTGGCGTACTTTTCTCGATCGGAGGGTTTTTCTGAGTCCAAAGTACGCACGATTTCCTACCAAAAACGTCTATGAATTTCTCTGCTGGTGTCACCAATCGCGTCAGTTTATTCGGGAAACCGTATTCGTGCCTTATCTGCCATAGCTGTTCTCGATCGATTGTGTCGTATGCCGCTTTGAAGTCAATGAATAGGTGATGCGTGGGTACGTTGTATTCACGACACTTCTGGAGTACTTGTCTTATCGCGAATATGTGATCCGTAGTGGCGCGGGCTCCAGTAAATCTCGCTTGGTACGGCCCTACTAATTCCTTAGCTATTGGTGATAGACAACGGCAAAGGATTTGGGAGAGTACCTTGTAGGCGGTGTTCAGCAAACGTAGACGGGACATACAACTCCATCCATCCATTCCTGCGGTAGAATCTCCTCCTCCCAAATCCTAGAAATCATCCAGTGCAGCGCTCTAGCCAGTGCATCTCCTCCATGTTTGAGCAGCTCGCCTGGCAACTGGTCATTGCCCGCAGCTTTGTTGTTCCTCAGCTTGCCGATCTCCTCACTTATCTCCGACAGATCAAGGGCTGAGAATCTGTCGTCGGCTGAGAGTGCACCCAGATCGATTCCTGTGTCGTTCTCTGTATCCTGTGCTTCGCCATTCAGATACTCGTCATAGTACTGCTTCCACCTGTCGATCACCTCACGTTCGTTCGTGAGAAGGTTACCACTGGTATCTCTGCACATTTCGGCCTGTGGCGTGAAGCCTCTACGTGAGCGGTTTACCTTCTCATAATCCTTTGCATCGGCCAGAAATAGTCGAAAACACGTTTTCGTTCGGCACGTCAGAAAAGACATTGCACTCCGTTGCAAAACAAAAAGTGTTCTGTAAATAGCAGAAACTTTACGTCTGCTTAGCGGTTCAAATTGAACTGCCGAGTTTAGCACTCAGCAGTTCAATTTGAACTGCTCTGCACTGATGAGTAATAATAATAAAACGGTTATGTGCCCTAGCACAAAATTTGGCTAACCCCTAAATGACCAAACTTTTGACTTGAGCGAAAAATTTTCACTCCCGTCGCGAACGCCTACTGCGATCCTCCTGATACATTTAGGAGGAAAGCTTTGTGTGAAAATCACCAAAAAATATACCTTTTTTTAGTAATTTATTAGTTTTATTCGGTTTATGTACCGCAGCCAATATCCAAAAATATTTTTTTGAATTTTAAACTAACAAATGGAAAAAAATAAAAAATAATAAATGCAAAGCATATCAAAAATAATATTAGGATTCCATTTAAAATTCTTCTTCAGGTCCAGGCGCGAGCAGGTCGTCGGAAACGTTGTTTTTCCTCCGCTGTCATTTGCTGCCAGTCACGAGCAGCCTCCAGAATAGCATCAGAACCTTTTCGTCCCGGCATAGGTGGTATCCCCTCGAAAAATTGATGAATGGATTTCTACTACTCAATTGTGCGGCGTGGTTGTCCTGCATGTTGAGAAACGATCATTCGTTCCATGCGATCATTCACTTTAGACCGTCCATGTGGTTTGCTTCTCCAATACTGACGAAACTTAGAAACCAGTCCATCGTATGTGGTGCAGAAAGTCCCACATTCTCTCTGTAGATTCACTGTTTTTTCTTCACCGAGTATTTTTATGTGGAACATTTCTGCTGTTACTCTGCTCTCCTGGTTCTCGATTCGCACCAGTATACGAGTGTTGGCAAAGTCGAAAACGTGTCCTACTTGTTGTGTGTGTTGCGACAGTTCAGTTCTTGCGTCTTTTTTCTTCGCATCGTTCTTGTCTTCCGCCACTCTCGTTTCAAGCTTTCTTCCCGTCTGTCCAATATAATAAACCTTGCCTTCGTCCGTTCCGCACGGGATCGTGTACACCACGTTCGTCTGTTTACCTGGTGGGATCGGGTCCTTAAGCTTAGTAAAAATTTGGTTTTTTATTTTATCTTTCGGCTTAAATGCAAGTTTTGTGTTGTACTTTTTAAAAATTCTTTCCAACTTTTCATTAAGTCCAGGGATGTACGGTACTGCAACATATGAAGAGTCTGGATTTGTTCCTTCTTTTTCCCTCAGACTATTATTATGTTTATCCACACGATCCTTGAGGATTTTACAGACGAACCAACTGGGATAATGGATCATTTGTAAGATGCTCTTGACTGTTCGTATTGCTGAAGGCCGGTTCTTACAACCAGATAGTTTAATTGCACGATCTATAGGTGAAATTACTGTGTTGCTTGTTGCATCTAGAGCAGGGGTTCCCAAAGTGGTCAGTATAGACCCTTTGGGGTCGATATCCTTTTTTCGAGGGTCGACGTAAGCGAAAACTGACTATGGGGTTCGACGAGGTCTAGAAATCAACCCCCTGTTGTTTTATATAAGTAGTAATTTGAAATATTTAGTCTAAAAAAGTTGTGTTTATTTGACCATCCGCAGAAATTGGTAAGTATTTTACATCAATATTAAAAAAGCAAGAAATTGAATTTTCAAAGGAATTTGTTGATGGGGGTCTGAGACCTAAGTTAATTTTAGTAAAGAGGGTCCATGACCCAAAATAGTTTGGGAACCCCTGATCTAGAAACTCTCTGTACAATTTCAGCTAATCCCGATCAGTAACGGAGTAGCAACCAGGGGTGGTCGCTCAAGCTCGGAGATGACTCAAAAAATTTAGATTAATTACGGCTTATTTAATACTTATTATTGATCCAGTTTGGTAGGATTATGGTAAACATTATGGAAGATGTACTCTTAAGGGTGACATAACCTAGAATTCACAATGTTTCTCGACGCGCCAAATTCTCTCGCAAATGCCTGGATCCAAATCTGAAAAGTTAACCTCGTTTGACAGCTGCTATTAGGTTATTTGATAAACTCTCAATACCAATGGCGAACGATTATTGTTCCGATGATATAATCGTATAAATTTTTTAATAATTTTAAATAGATAAAGTCAGTGTTGGTGACTGCCGAAAATTTGACAGAAGATGCTATATTGTTATCTATATTGTATACAACATTTTCAATCCGGTAGTAGATGCTACAAGAACTCGAGTCTCTCAATGTATGAACCGTGAGAGAATTTTGCTACATTTCTTCGCTCCGCTTCATACTCTGAGTATTGCACGGCCCTTAAAAAAAATTACAGTCTGATAATGATCGTTGCTGTGTGGAATTTCCCAAGAGAGAATCGCAAGTTGACAATTATCGCAGAAAATCGAATCGATGATTCAACTTGATAATTCTCATACTGGGTTGCAATATTTCAAAACCCTTGTGTGGAGCATTCACAGACATTTTCATAGACGCAACTTATACAAAGGTAATATGCACATAGTTAGAATAAGCGGTAATAGTAAAATGATTCTATCGCAATTATCAACTGCCTGTATAGAATCGGATCGCGAAACGAGAATAAGCGACCGTTTGTTGCTTCAGAGAGGATCCCCACAGCAGCGTGCTAACCTTTGATTCTCAGAATTCTCAGAGTCATCGAGAGAAATTCGCTCTCGCACTGGTGTCGATTCTATGTTAAATGAGCTATGCCGGGTTTTTGTTGTTGCGATGATATCCGTCTCTCTTTGATGGCACTGATTCAATCTTGTGAACAGTTGCCAGTGAGCCAGTGATGCGATAAAAGCCATCCTTGGATAGATTGAGGCATTACTAGGCGAATATATAAAGATTCTCAAAATTAGTCTTGATTGGTCTCTCCTTCAATGAGTAATAAATGGTTTGTCATGTTGAAGACGTGCGGAAAGCCTAATTTAAATAGGAGTATGTGAAGTCTGATGATCTATTTGCTGGACGTCATTGAATGAGGATTCCATGATGAGGCTTCCGTACTGTTGAACAATACTCGAGCATTTAGTAAATGATAGAGGAGTAATGAAACATCATGCAGTAACAATAATCCTAAACACACGTGGCACTGTAAATCACGGATTCTCCAAGACCGCAGTTATATCTAATAGACGCTTTTTGCCCAATGCAGAAATTCGTTTATTCGGAAAATTAAGAAATGAATATCCTCTTCGCAACGCTGTTTCAGTATTACTAAGAATTTCTAATTTTGTGATTTGTTCCCCTCCAATCGAAAGTCATTTGCCGGCCATTAAAGATAATCCACGAAAATGTCACCCTTTGAAGTGCACCACTTTCGTCCGTCTGATACGAATTTGTCACGATGTAAATCAACGTCACATTCTAGTTCGGTCTGACAGCTGACTGGGTAGACACCGTTCCGGGCGGGAGACTCGCGGCAGGCAAGCCAACTAAACGGTGCCAAACTGAGGATCAAAACCTCAACTGCGATTCGCTCGTCATGACCATTATCACTCAAATACATGACATTTGCCATCCCGACTGCCGTCGCCGCCACGAAAGCTACCTCAATCACGTCCCCCGCACGGTCGGTTCGGCTTGTTGCAACCATCCGAAAACGGTGAGTGTGCAAAAGTGCACAGAAGCGCATCACGATTATTATTATCGCATCGCAACATTAATGCGCAGCTGATTGGCGCTGTCACTCAAAAGAGTAAATTTATCTGACGTTAGTTGGACAGACGTAACACGCTGCTCCCCGTGCCATGCAGCCCCCACCCAGGAATACCGCGGACGCACTCTCGCACACGCCACCAGAACAACGGATTCCCGGCACATTGCTTACAGGAAAACCCTTTCGGTGAGGATGCTGCCACGGTGAAATGGTTTGTTCGTGCTCTCAGGAAGCCGGTACCGGGTTCGTGGAACTTTCCATCGAGATTTGATGGATCAGGATCGATTCGATTGAAAAATGTTTTCAGATGTTCAGGGTAGCATTAATATGGCGTTCAATTCCAATGGATGCATCATCTGGTGACACGCAAATTTGTTTTCACGTAGTTTTACAAATGCGAAATCCCACTGCTTCCTCTACCAAGCAAGCGATTTTCATTAGCTTTGGCGGATTGTACAGTATAAAACACATGAGAACCTGTCACACTTTGAGCCGTGCAGTTACTCATCTGAAAGCGTGATCATCCAACGGGGGTAAATAACAAACGCATCCAACCGTTAAGTTGGTATAAATAGTACATTTTGGTGACAAAATGATTGCACGAGAAACTAAATGATCCGCACTAAATGACATCAATTTGGATGCTTTTTGTTGGCGTCGACGATGGGTGCAACGAAATTCGTTTGTAATTATTATTTCGTATGCTTAAATTTCGGAGTCCTTTTCGGTGCTCTGCCTCATACCTTCAGCTATTGCATTGCCCCGGGTTCGTTGATGGCGACTTTCGTCTGGGTCCCAAATGTCATGTCAGACAATTTAGGGCATCGCACTAATTGAGACTGACTTGTGCGGACCGTGAGGCCTCAACAGCTCAGCTCGCCGTCGTGTCCGTATGGAAAACACAAATCAAGAGATCAATCACTCACGATCTGTTGCCAGGGGTAGATTGACAGATGGGCTTAAGCAGGTAATAATGGGTGAATGAGTTGCGAAGGCGGCACAATGCGTTGTGGTTGGATGCAAGGAAAAGATAAACCGAATCGTGCCAAGTCACGCTGCTAACAACGTACCCTACCTTAAACAGGTAACCAATTTCAAACGCCTCTCAATTGGAGGTATTGTTCGAGTTTGCTCAGAGCTGTCGGGTCTGCTAGGACAGCAGGGCTTCATTCGGCCGGGCTGGGTAAATTTGCCAACGATTGTCAATATTTTTTTTTGTAGTATTATAGCCGAAGTTGCTCGGAGTTCCCATAAGGTATTCGTGAACTGAATTAGGCAGCGTGTCGCACTCAATTAGTCCACCAGAATGACTAACTAAAGTGGAAGTTAGACTGGTTTCAGTCGCTTGCGAATGTTATGCAACTTCTCCTAAATCTGACAAATCAATCTATCAAAACATTTCACTCAACTCTCAATAATCAAGATTGAAACCTGCATGCTTTTCTCACGACTGTATGACCAACTGTCGGAAACTTACGCAGTACATAATTATGAAATTCTCGTGTGACGCAAATGCAAATATTACTAAAGTCATAGGAATGTAATCGTAGTCGTAATACTGTAATTTTCGTCAGAAGATATGTAGATTTTATTGCCAAATTGAGATATTTAACTCAATACAAACATCGGTTGATATAAAGTATGGATAACAACACATTTTTCTACTCATTGTTCAGTTATATAAACGATCAGCACTAATTGGCTCAAGTGGCACGTTCCCCTAGTTGTTTAGAGATTTGTTTGATCAACGATACTCTGATATCTCGGTAAAGGGAATTTTATTGTCGATTTTATGCTCAATAATTTGCTCAACTTGGCAGTGAATAATAATATGCGTGAAAAAGCCTTCACCAAATTTCGGTTAGACACTTGTCATCTAATGTAACTTGCATCGTTTCTGCGGTTTTGCATCACACCACTTCACTATTTCTCGTTGAACGGGGGAAAAGAAACATACAAATTGTGAGAGAGAAAATATATTTCTCGAAAAGATAAGCGAACGAGATCCAGTGGCCTACCGAGTGCATAGCTTCCGGCCGAGCGGTGGCGGAAGAGGAATAACGAAGAGGATGTTTCTTTCAGTTCTATACGGAGTAATACTCTTCAATTCGGTTTCTCTATGTACTTGAGTTTAATATCACGAATTTCACCTTTTTTTTGAGTTTCAAATCTTTTTGTGATTTTCACACATTTACACCATTCCACACCGACTTTACATTAGAATTGGAACCTTTTAACTTTCACCGTAAATTCTGTGCAGTTATTCTACAACCATAGTATGTTGAGTTATTTCTTTAATTTGGCTCGTAGTTCTATTGCATACTCCACTAGTTTGTAAATCTATTCACAACACTTCATGGTGAACTCGTCGGATATATGTCTCCACATTTACTTGTTTACATTAATAAAAGAAGTTATTCTTCAACACGTACTTTTGTGTCACGAACAATGGCTGTGTCTAACTATTTTTCTTTTGCATGTGACTATCAAACCAGCACATGAAACTGTTAAATCTTCACTCATTACAGCAATCTTTCACTCAATTCTTTAGATGCCTTTCGAAATCTAATATATATCCCATTATAAACAATATTTCTTACTTGATTTTGAGGTCACTTGATACTCAAACCTCACCATGCACGCATATTTCTATGGCTACTGTATTATACTCCGAACTGAACTAACTCGAATACTCGAAGCAAAAATTACTTAATCTGTCTACGGGTCGATTCCCGAGACTCGCGCCTATCTACCGCACTCTGTGAAACTGAACTGCTAATTTGTCTACGGGCCGACGCCCGAGACCAACGGCTATTTACCGCGCACTCGTTAAAATTGAACTGGCTCTAACTCTTCCCAACTAGGGGTTTTTAATCTCCTAACATTTACTTTCGGGTGAAGCCCGAAGATTTTAGTACAAGCCGAGCTTGTGATTTCAAGTAGAAAGTTCATCCGACTTTCTCCCGAAGTTCTACCTAAAGTCGAGACCACTGTCGCTAGGCCAGAGGCAGTGACCAGTGTCCGTGAAAATAACTTTGTTTTCTACAACATTACTGTGCTGACTAATGCTCGGGACTGTCTATGGTTTTATAACAGTGACCAGTGTCCGTGAAAATACATTTTTGTTATTGCTCGTCGCGTTTACGCTGACGTGAAGGCTTGACTGAAAGGTGACGAGTTTTTCCTTCAGGACTAGGTTGCTGTTCTTGCAATGTCGTTATTCCTTCATGGCTCCTTATTTTATTCACAATACTAACATGTTCGAAGGAAAATTTGCTAAGGGCGCTGCATGCCCCCTTACTTACTGAGCTTGATGTTACCTGAAGGGTAAACAACAAGTCGGATGCGTTGGTTTATAACATTAAAGTTTGTAGCTGGGTCACAAATTTCCGTATTTACAATTGCCAATTGGTTTATTTTTCGTTGTTGGCTATACGTTAGTTAAATTTCCTAACCTTACGATGGTCCGCGTGTGTGTGTGTTCTCCTCTGACGCCATCCTGCTCCATGGTATGCTTCTATTGTTGCTTTATCTGTGGGAGTGATCGAACGGTTGCTAGTCTCGGACTCTGGGTTCCGTGTCGTTCTCGTTCCTAATAGCTCGTTCTTCTGTGTTGGTGATACGTAGTAGGGCTTCTCATTGCTTATGAACTCGCTTCATTGGGCATAGTTGAAAATTGACCGTTGACTCCTTTGCATTTTGGACATCATTGGGATTGCTGTCAGTAGTAATATTGGTATTCTGTATTGTTGCTTCTCATCCTGGCTTCTCGTTTGGTACAATGTGTTGAGGCTCCTAGCAACTTTTATGCATTGCATTTGATTTCGTGGTTATCTTCTTCGTAGTGTATTTTTAAACAACCAACTGTTTAATTTTTTTCACGTATTAATAAGCTTTGATTTTCCAATAATTGTTTATGGTATTCAGCTGAGCTTTGACGATGCTCACTGAATAAATTATAGGGTAGCAGTTTGTAACGCTGTTGCATACCCGCGCAAGTCATCTTTAACTGTGTTGACTGCATTTACCTCCTTCTTGCTTTGTTATCATTTGTACTTGTTGATGTAGCAATTTGTAACGTTGCCATTATTTTGATTTGTTATTACGTCTTCCATGTTAAATTTTTCCGCAATTTTTCTGCCTCGATTTTTTTTTCAACTCGTAATTGCCTCGATTTTCAACTCTGCTGTTCTTCCTTCTGACATCTTGGTGATTCCCCGGTTCCCTTTGTCTTCAACTTGCCACCGCATCCGATCACACCCTCTCGTTCTCTTAGGTAGCTTGACTAAGCTACTGACATCCTTCCTTCCGCGACGACTATTTTCGGGCACACACACAGTTCGGGACTCCAAAAAAAACTCCTATTCGTTTTTGCATGATTCTGTGCCTGTAATTTAATCTATTTTCTATGAGTGTTATTATTATTATTATTTTATATACGCATTTTTTTGTAATTTCATTGTACATCGTATACAATTTTTCGTTATCGTGCATGTTCTTTCTATTAGTTGAATCTATGTGTTTTTTTTTCTTCTATGCATTTAAATGTTTCTGCGATCTATTTATTCGTCTATATGTTATCTCGTGTACTTTTCCATTAATCGAGAGGTTTTAATGTTTACTTTTCTTTTTTTTTTCTTTGAGGTACCTTTAACCCGTAGATACAGGTCGACAACCCGTCTGTCGACAATACGTCTGTCTGTGGATATAAAATTGTTATTAAAGTTGCGGCATGCGAATGCTTGTTGCAGGTCTATCTTTTCTAAACCTTTTTTTTTCTAAATTTTTCCCGCAACTAGCTTCTATACCGTGTTCATTTTAATGGTGTCTTACCATCCTTGCTTGCGTAGCTTCAGAAGCCGTCCTTTCATCTGATCGGTTGTGTAGTGCTCATGCCGCAGCTTCTCTCCCCCACTACTTGAGCTGGTTCTTTCGGCACGTGTTCCTGTTTTTCCTTTCTAAAAATAAACTCAAATCTGGGTTTTAATATTTTTCCAATAATAACGGTAACCCATAAAGTATTAAAATATTATTAGTTTGTTAGTGGCAGAGTTTTCATATATATGTGTTTTTGTAATCCCCCATGAATTCTTTGGTACATATTATGTTAATTATTTGTTGTATCTTTCTTTCATTGTGTTTCATGTAAAAGTTATTATATGTCCATATTGTCATATCTGTATTTTATTGACATTTTGATTTGAGTGCGTAATTTGCACTTAAGAAATCCTCAATTCATTCATATTGTATGCATCTTTAATTTTTTTCATTCCGGGGTCGCGATCCCCTTGTCCACACACACTTGATCACTCATACTAGTATCATTGCATAAATGCATACATTATATAGAAATTATTTGCTGGCCAGCGTCGTTTTGATAGTCTGTTCGCTTGTGTCTTATCCTTTTCTTGTCGTATCCGTCGTTTCTCATCTTTATTTTATTTACTTTTTTTGTAGTATTCTTCTAGTGTCCTTTCAGTGTTAGTTTTATGTTATTTAATGATAAACCATCTTATTTCACCATAGAAATTCTCCTTATTTATAACATTGTTTCTGTATTCTATACCATTATGTTTACCTCCCTTGTGTAATGTACTCTTCTTTTTTTCTAAACGCATTGTAACTTCTCCCAAGTTCATTTTAATTTGTAGCATTATAGCTTCCTCCCAAGAACAAATTTTTCTCACATCTCAGATTATCTCTTTAATTTAACTTTTTTTTTATGACCAGCACAGTATTGCTGTGTTTGACATGATTCCCATGTTTATAATATATTTGAATTTTCTTGATTGGTTGATTCATCTAGGATCATTAGAATCCCATATTTTCCCATAGTTTATTTCCACATTGTATTACTTCAACTATATGTTTGAGTTTCTTTAAGTATACCCTTTCTTTTTTTTTTTTCATAAGTTTTCCCCCCATTATATATCTTCTTTGACAATGTAGCTTTATTGTCTCTCTGATGTATCTTCATCATCATCAGTTTATTATCATCAGTTTCACCTTATTTTTCTTTCTTCGTTTGGTGTCCATTTGTTTTCATGATGTTCGTTTCATTGCATAAGTAAAATTTTATTTCTTATTGACCCTCTCTCAACAGTTTTAATATCCTTCTGCTCGCAATCATGTTTTTTTTTTTCGTGTTCGAATTGATTCATTTCGACTTTCATCTTACATATTTCGCTGATATTTTTCCCTTCTTGGTGTATTTTTCATGTTTTTATCTTATCCATTGTTTTCCTTACACTGTGGTTTTAAGTTTTTCGTTGAATTCTTATGTCAACGTCTCATTGTATGATGATTGCTGTTAATTTCTTTTATAACTGTATCCTATTTTTCTTTATTTCAATTACTCTCAGGGTTTCAATTTCCCTTATGTTTTAAATATTATTCCTTTGTATTTAGTTTTCCGATGAAACTTTTAATACAATATGTTTATTTTCGTGTATCACTTTGTATACATGTTGAATCTTTTTATTACTTTTCTAATGTTTCTTGGATAATTTCTTAATTATCTCAATATTCTGTGATAAGGTTCAGTTTCTCAATCCGTATACTTTTTCAATCGGTTATTGTGAACCTTTTCTAGTCTATTCCCATTCTTTATAGTTGTTGTTTGATCACTAGGAAGAGCAACTACTTCATACGGTCCTCTCCAAAGTGATTGCAATTTTTGTCCCGCGCCTGTGGTATTGGCTTTTACTAACACTAAGTCTCCCCACATTGGCTGCCATTCGTTGGAGTTTTTATCATATAATTCTTTGCGCTTGTGTTTAGACGCAATTAGATTCTCCCGGGCTTGATGGTGAAGTCGTTTAAATGTAGATCGCATCTCATTGACGTAGTCCTCATAGTAGAGACCATCATTATCGTATTTGTAGACGGAGTTTGGGATGTTCGCCCGTCTTCCGTATAATAATTCAAACGGTGTATAACCCGTTGAGGAATTTACAGTGGTATTATATTCGAAACTGAAGAATGGGAGTAATTGATCCCATGATTTCGGTTCGTTACCTACGTATTGTCTTAAATAGGTTTTTAGTTCCCTATTCGATCGTTCCACCAAGTTTGCTTGTGGATGATATGTACTCGTAGTAATTTTTTTTTTTTTTTAAATTTTACATACATTTTTCATAAGAGAACTAACGAAATTGGTTCCATTATCGGTTACCAATTCGACGGGTGTTCCATATTTACAAATATAATTATTCACGAAAGTTTGCGCAACCGTGGCACTCTCTTGATTTTCCATCGGTGCTACAATTAGATATCTAGTCAGATCGTCTTGCATCACAAGTCCGTATCTGTTCCCCCATTCTGACTCGGGTAAAACCACTATGTCCATATACAATTTCTCGAACGGTTCGGACGATGTCGTGGTAATTCTCATTGGAATTTTGTTCGCTCGACCGATTTTGTTTTTCTGGCACGAGCTACATTGTTTAACATAATTTTCAATATCCTTCCGCATATTAGTCCAATGGAATAGTGGACTCATTCTTTTCAACATTCGTTTGCTTCCAACATGTCCGCTTAGAGGAGCATCGTGGAATTCTTTCAATATAGTTTCGCGGTCTTTTTCTGGCACCCACATCCTATCCTTTTCAGGTGCGTATAGTGTAAAAATTTTATCAAATTTCTCGGCAATAAATCTCAACACATTTGCCTCAGGGGTTTTCTGCATGTTTCGAAAAGAGATAATTTGAATGTTCTTTGCATTTTTCAGGTCTTCAGGGCAGTTAGTGAATGCATCTACTAACCCATCTATTAGAATTCTTGTATCGGTTATTGATTTACTCGAGCCATTTAGAACCAATCCCCATATTTTACGATCTGGAATTGAAAATACTCTTCCATTTAGGTAGTCTTTTAACCCGTGTGGTAAGTGTCAGTTCGGCTAGTTCTTTATATGCTGATCTACTGTTTACTATTACGAAAGTACCATCAAAATCACTTTCGTTAGTTTTTTGTTTAGAAAATTTCAGCAGATCAAATTTGATGTCATTGTTATTTATGCATATTTCATATTCTTCGAAATATGAGAGTGCTCCCAAATCTTCCTTTTCGTCCCATCCAAAGTCGATGTTTTCCAATCCGTCCATGTGCGGATTCCATTCTGTCTTTTGTTTATTTCTAAATAACGTAAACCTGCCTGATTCGTCTTTCAGTTGTTTTGGGGAAGTTGTTTTATTTTCCGCGTCTTTCCGCTTCGCAAGTTCATTTTTCTCTGTTTGCTGCTGTTGACGCTTTTGCTGTCTAGTGACTATTGAAATAGGGTGTAAGGGCTCGGCCTGTTCGGGCAGTCTGGATAAAAAGTCTGCCACAACATTGTCTTTGCCTTGTTTATAGCGAATGTCCATTTCCAACCCTTGAAGTTTCAGACGTAAACGCGTTAGCGTAGGCGAAGTTTCTTTTAAATGCCATATTGAAATTAGCGGTCTATGATCAGTGTATATAATAAATCTCTGATTATAAATAAAATGTTTGAAACGGTTCACTGCCCATACGATGGCTAGCAACTCTTTTTCAATCGTATGGTACTTTCTTTCAGCACCTACTAGACCTCTGCTTGCATATGAAATAGGCCTGTCGATCGATTTTTCATTCGAGAGTACTGCTCCAATAGCGTACTCGCTTGCATCTGTCGTGATCACGAACGTATCTTTATAGTTCGGTCTAACTAACACTGTGTCAGAAGTTAAAAAATTCCGCAATTCCTCAAAAGATTTTTGACACTCTTCTGTCCAAGTAAACTTAACATTCTTTCGCAAGAGATCGTTCAAAGGTTTACGTTTCTCTGCTATGTGAGGTATGAATTTTCCATAAAAATTTACTGTTCCTAAAAATGACCGAACACCTTTGACTGTTTTTGGTGCCGCCATCTCTTTAATTGTTTTTATATTGTCCTCCATAGGACGAATTCCTTCTTTGTCAATTTCATGTCCTAAATACTTTATTTCATTTTTCAAAATTTGGCATTTACCTGGCTCGACTTTTAGATTATGTCGACGGAGAGCCTCTAAAACTTTGCGTAAGTTTTCATTGTGTTCTTCGATAGTAACACCGAAAACAATTATGTCATCCAGATAGACGATTGCTTTAACCCCTTCTATCTCATAAAGTACCGTATTCATTAATCTTTGGAACGTCGACGGGCTGTTACGCAGGCCCATAGGCATTCTTGTAAATTCAAAGTGCCCTTTTGGAGTTGAGAACGCTGTCTTGGCTGCATCTTTTGAGTTGATTGGCACTTGGTAAAACCCTGATTTTAAATCCAAGGTAGAAAAATATTTACTGTTTCCAAGATTATCTAGAATCTCATCAATTAGTGGAATTGGGTATACAAATGGCTTCGTAACTAAATTTAAAGCCCTGAAGTCAACCACGATTCTGTATTTCTTGTTACCAAATTCATCGTCCTTCTTGGGAACACATAGGACTGGTGCATTCCACGGACTTTTGCTAGGCCTTATGATACCTTGTCTACGCATTTCTTCAATTTCTTCATTAATATGCTTCTTTGTAGCTTCCGGAAATCTGTATTGCCGTTTGTTGATAGGCACGTTTGACGTGGTCTCAATTTCGTGCACTGCCGCATCAGTGATAGTTAATTTATCCCCCTTCAGATAGAATACATCGCTATATGATGCCATAATCTTCTCTATATCTCTAAAATTTTCTCTTTTTAGATGATTCATATTTAGTGATTCTAGTACTTTTTCCGTTCGGTCTCGACCAGTTATTTGACCGTATCTTTTATTTTCCGTAAGAATTACGTCTTGATTTGTATCTAAATCAAGGAAACATTTGTCTTCCTCGTCATACTCTCTGTCAATAAAATCCTCTTCTTCTTCATTAGTAATAGTAGTTCCACAACCGGGGAGCATACTATCTGAACGATCGTCGTTTTTGTATAACTCATAATTGCTCTGATATGATGCATTAATGTTATCATTTTTATTCACGTGCTTTTTATTCACTTCATATTTATTATGCTTTGATAAACTACCCTCTAAGACTTCAGCATTTACGATAATTACTTCATTTTTGCCACTCTTTGCATCAGTTTTAATATGTTTTTCGGTTGTCCTATTTCTACTAGGAGATTTTTTTATTTCAAAATTATTCTTTGCTTCAGTTGCACTGTTTGAAGACATCTTTGGCTTCTCATTATTATCATTTACTTCATTATTTCTCTCATTATTTATGCGGGTGGCTATTTCAATGTTGCACTCATTCTGATCTGCAGCACGCATCCCATAATGCTCAGTTGCGTGTACCTTTTCTTTGCCTGTATATCTTTAAAAACCCTTCGTGAGCTCTAAACTTTTGATTCCTCATAAGAACTCTATAGCCCAGCTCTGTTGCTTGAAGTCTGTGTTCAAGTACTTCGATATGTTTTCGTTCTATATCAATTTCTTCTAAATACTCCAGTAACTCATACAATGTCTTTTTTTTGTGGCCTTGTGCCATTCGTTTCAATTCGTCGTTGTATAAGCCTGCTAAGCAATGTAGTCTTAGACTGACTTCCATTAGCGATTCCCGAGCAAAGCACCCTTCATTGTAATTGTCCAACTGCTCTTTAATTTTCATTATGCGCTTTTTGTAATTTTTGAATGGTTCATTGGGTTCTTGCCGCAAAGTTTCTATTTTTAAAACAACGTCCTCGATTCTTTCGATTTCCCCAAATTCACGTATAAGATTTTCTTTGATTTTAGGCCAATTTTCGGCTTTTATGTGCAGTAATCTAGCTGCTGCTTCTTTTTTCAACTTCAATAATATTACGTAGATCAGATCGTCTCTAGATGTTTCTTCTGGGAATTGTTTTTCGAAATGTTCAATATGATAGATGAACGCATCTAACTGTTCGGTAGTTCCATCGAACTCTGGAATGCACTGCAGTGCTTCCGCTTTAGGGAATTGAAATTCCATGCTTGTTTGAATTTGATTCTCGTACTATGATATCTCTGTCAAGCCTCCAAATTATTATTTGGCTTGCCGTATGTTTAGAAAATGCTGAAATGAATCCCCCTGGACGATATTCATTTTTGCTGTAAATAATTACAATCTTGATTCTTGACCGTGGTTATGGTCGACATTCATTCACGTAAACAAACTTGACCTAGTCTCACATTACTGGTCATTGTATCGTACAAAGCTTCAACTGCTACGAGCCCTACGTGGTCAAATTTCGTTCGCATTGGCATTTTTTTATTATTATTATTGAGCCAGCCCAACTCGGTGCTCTCAAATTTGTCATACCCGCCGTGTGCGCAAACCAAACTGTCTTTGTTAATTTCGCTACAAAGGTCGGCGGCATAGGCTTCAACAGCGCATCGTACCATACTCGTGGTTTAACATTATAGTTTACCGTACGCGACTCAAAGTCAATGTCGGTTTATTATTATTATTGTCATATACCGCTACCGTACTCTGTTTTTATTTCGGTTGCCAGACTTTTACCCGCAAATATGGCCGCGATTGTTTTTGGTGTGTTACCTAGCAACGCATTTTGCTATAGGCTCCGCCCATACGGGTTGGTTCTTCACCAAATTTGAACATCTACTTCGTGGCATGCACTCCTGGTACCTAGCTCACTGACTTGCTTCGTTATGTCAGACGGCTACTTTTGCTTATTCGCAAAATGATGCGTCAGATTGTCGATTCCTTCGCTCATACGCGTTGGTTTCGGATGATCACCTTGACCTTATAATCCTTACACCAGTGCTAACTGTTCAGCTGGTCGTGATATCCGTGTTTTTTCAACGAAGGCAAAAAAAAACTTCTAAGGCCTTTATGCTAGTGTGGCCACTTTTGTAAGTATTATCGCGGTGTTGTTTTTTTTTCTTCAACACCTGCGCTCGTATTGACCGTGGTCAAAACGTAAACAAATCAACTGTGAGCGTAATCTATACGTCCGCAGTTTTCAAGGAAACTTGAACAAATTTATTGCTTGCCAAATGCCTCAACAACGGAATGTATATAACTGTTCTAGAAACCCGCTGTAGGCATGAGAAAAAGTTCTGATATCGTTTACTAGTTGATGGATTGTGAGTAATGTAGTTAGAAAAAATAATATTGGTCCTTGCGAGCGCGAGCTAAACCAATCCGAAAAATTTTCGCGCTAATGCCATCTTTATTTTTTTTTTATGACAATAAGTGGCAACATTACGTGATCAAAACAACGAGGAAAAAAAAATAAAAATAATGGGGACTCACCATACTAATGCTACTTCTCCCAACATCCTTAATTCCGGATTCCTATTCCTTAGTCCTGGCGTATCCTTGCCACTTCCGGCTAGTACCGCTGTCACCACTTGCATTCATCCCACCGCTGTCACCACTTGCATAGCTTCCGGCCGAGCGGTGGCGGAAGAGGAATAACGAAGAGGATGTTTCTTTCAGTTCTATACGGAGTAATACTCTTCAATTCGGTTTCTCTATGTACTTGAGTTTAATATCACGAATTTCACCTTTTTTTTGAGTTTCAAATCTTTTTGTGATTTTCACACATTTACACCATTCCACACCGACTTTACATTAGAATTGGAACCTTTTAACTTTCACCGTAAATTCTGTGCAGTTATTCTACAACCATAGTATGTTGAGTTATTTCTTTAATTTGGCTCGTAGTTCTATTGCATACTCCACTAGTTTGTAAATCTATTCACAACACTTCATGGTGAACTCGTCGGATATATGTCTCCACATTTACTTGTTTACATTAATAAAAGAAGTTATTCTTCAACACGTACTTTTGTGTCACGAACAATGGCTGTGTCTAACTATTTTTCTTTTGCATGTGACTATCAAACCAGCACATGAAACTGTTAAATCTTCACTCATTACAGCAATCTTTCACTCAATTCTTTAGATGCCTTTCGAAATCTAATATATATCCCATTATAAACAATATTTCTTACTTGATTTTGAGGTCACTTGATACTCAAACCTCACCATGCACGCATATTTCTATGGCTACTGTATTATACTCCGAACTGAACTAACTCGAATACTCGAAGCAAAAATTACTTAATCTGTCTACGGGTCGATTCCCGAGACTCGCGCCTATCTACCGCACTCTGTGAAACTGAACTGCTAATTTGTCTACGGGCCGACGCCCGAGACCAACGGCTATTTACCGCGCACTCGTTAAAATTGAACTGGCTCTAACTCTTCCCAACTAGGGGTTTTTAATCTCCTAACATTTACTTTCGGGTGAAGCCCGAAGATTTTAGTACAAGCCGAGCTTGTGATTTCAAGTAGAAAGTTCATCCGACTTTCTCCCTAAGTTCTACCTAAAGTCGAGACCACTGTCGCTAGGCCAGAGGCAGTGACCAGTGTCCGTGAAAATAACTTTGTTTTCTACAACATTACTGTGCTGACTAATGCTCGGGACTGTCTATGGTTTTATAACAGTGACCAGTGTCCGTGAAAATACATTTTTGTTATTGCTCGTCGCGTTTACGCTGACGTGAAGGCTTGACTGAAAGGTGACGAGTTTTTCCTTCAGGACTAGGTTGCTGTTCTTGCAATGTCGTTATTCCTTCATGGCTCCTTATTTTATTCACAATACTAACATGTTCGAAGGAAAATTTGCTAAGGGCGCTGCACGAGTAAATAAAATAAAAATTTTAGAATCCACATTTTATATGTAGGGGAGACCGGAACGAAAATGGCCACAGGACGAAAATGGCTACTCGCAATGGGAGCGGGTCATTTCGCCGAATGCCATTTTGTCGTTTCGCCTAAAGAGTCATTTCGCCGAAAGGGTCATGTCTCCTGTATAACTGATGTGGCACAGCCACAGCGGCGGCCTCTTGCATACAAACCTGTAACCGCCTCGTTTGCCCGGTCTACTCAAAGCTAGGGTCCTTTGCTTTAGTTAGGTCAGAACGAGCGGTAGCGAGGTCGGACAGCCCATAAACCAGAACGACGTGGCGTAGCCGCAATAGATATTTTTTCATTTTCGCTTAATAAACGGAAATACCACACACATTCGCCTGGTAGATACACCTATGCAATTGCTTTGATGCTTAGTAGCTAATAATCAACAAGTTTTCTTGGGAACTCCGTTCTGAAGTTCATGAATCAATCTTTATTCAAGAGTACAAAAATCAATCTTTATTCAAGAAGTACAATTGTAGGTCACCAAAACAGGCGTTAACGCTATCATCTTTCATTTGTCTTTATTTTAAATCAATTCTAATTACGATTTTACGACGATTTCTGAATTTGGCAAAATGACCCTTCCGGCGAAATGGCTTTCGGCGAAACGGCTCTCAGCGAAATGACCCTGATCCACTCGCAATAACTCAATTGCTAAATGTTGCATCTCATCGGCTAAGCCTTTATATGTGGGGCCGAGCATTGGCTTATGTTCAGTTGAGCCTCAGAAGTCAGTAGTTATTTGTTTCCTGCATTATATTAATTTTTATTGAATTCTCAGATAAGTGGAAGATCACAGTTTAGAGTATAAATTTTTTGAATAAGAAATAATCTCTCCATATTTTTTCGAAGATTGGATATTGTAAACTTCATTTTCCATACAACATAAATTGGAATATATTAGTAGCGTTTTTTTGCTAAGTTTCATGATTTTTTGTGAGAGTATCATTACAGTACCGTTATTCAAAGTATAGTCCATCTTTATCTACTATCTTTCTGGTAAGACTCGAACACCACGTTTGAAAATTTACTTTTCCTCAGATTCGATGAATGAATCGATCCAATTCTTGGTGGTTGCGTAATTTTCGAAACTGACCTGACAAGTTATGCGCCATGGATTGGAGCAAATGGCAACCGTATGGAGCCATGTCTGATAAATATGGCGAGTGGGGCAGAACTATGAAAATACTCGTGACGTCGTGACGATCTTCATACTGGGTCCGCTTTTCTTGCAATGCTCTGTCCAAACGCAGCAAGTGTAATCTGTAAATTTGAGCAGCTTATAATAAATAGCGCCTACCATATTTACTTTTTATGTTGTCCGAAACGTTTTTTTGTGCATATACAAAATATTCCATATTTGAATCGCGTAAAACACTTTATGCATGTGTGCTCAGCGTTATTTTTTTTTCATTTTTCATTTTACATGGTTTAATAAGATACTTTAACAAAAAAAATCATTATTATAGTAAATCGATAGTATTTAACCAAATTTTGATTTGTGCTTCTTTTATTGAAAAGTTTGCGTTTTTCATACAATCGAATCGAAAAACTAAGAAAATGTATGTTGAACATTTTCAAAAATCAACATTTTGGTGAAAAAAAAACTTTTTCGTTTGTTGCAATGAACTTCATCAGTTGTAATTAATAACATATAGAAAAATAAAAATATTAAAATAATCCCTTTTATAGATAATTATTATTTTCAAGATATAAGGCATTTTTTTTCGAAGTGCAAATTTTCCACACAGGTTTAAAGCTTGCTTCAGATAGAATTGGAACAAAGACAATTGCCTGTATTTCAGTTATTTATTATTGAATTTAAGATTTTTTTATACAAATGTAGCGTTTTCTTCATACTTGAAAAAACGGA
>NW_026682676.1:0-29405 GCF_030247185.1 Malaya genurostris | reverse complement strand
TTATCAATAGGCAACTAAACAAACCGATTCCGGCTATGCTGGTTTCCGGTCTTCAGTTCCGGAAGCACCGAAAATAGTGTTTATATAATCCAAAATGGATCTCACTCTCTTTTCTCAGCGATGGTTTGACGGATTTCCACAAACTTAAATTCAAACGAAAGGTCTCACGGTGCCAAACCAAATTCCTGAATTTTATCTGGATGCGACTTCCGGTTCCGGAGTTATAGGGTAAAGTGTGTTAAATATTGTACACCATCATTTAAACCGGCGACCGTAAAAAAATTAAATCGTCAATTAAAATACGATGGCGAAATCGTATAAAATCTTTAAAAGTGGCATGAAACTAGTAAAGTTTGTACGTCATGTTAGTTGGTGGCCGTACGAATCGACTTCGATTATAGCGGCTCTCGGATTCCGGTGCTGGTAGTACATATGATAGTGAACCCATTTTGTATTCTTAAGGATGACCTACGCGAGTAGAGCACCTTTTTTTTTTTTCGTTCTGTATGTTATACGTGTTAATGCACAAACAATCCCTGGATTCAAACAAGTTTTTCCTTTAAATTGCCCATCTTGCAATGTATTAACGGTTGAAAGGGAACACAATCACTTATCTTGAGACAAAATTTTGCCAAAATCAGAAATGAAAAATGCTTTTTTAACAGCCGATCTTAAATTGTTAAAGATGATTTTTTCAATATTTGACTCAAAAAGGATATTTTGTCAGTATTTCTTTTGAAAAATTTAACTGATTTTGAGAAAATCACTAGTACAGCACTTCTTTGTAGGATGTGGATTTATACACATTTATCGATTCATTGTTGTCGCTCAAACATCCAACTTTTGGGTTAATTTTGAATGTTTTTTTTAATTGTTTCATTTGTCGACTTTTCCCAATTTTTTTTTTTTTTTGTTGGTTGTCGGGAAACTGTATATTTAGTTGTGGTATCTCAATCTACGTCATAACGAAAATAAACGTAAAATAAATTACCCAATTTTATTTTGCCAGCTACATTCCTAGTACTACCACTTTTACCTATCGAGCAGAAAAAAAATCACTCTAAATCAAACCTGTTCGAACAGTTTACTGGAATCGAACTGGTCGTCGAACATCGCAAACTAATTATTTTCCGCCGGTGCCCCGCCGATAAATCTTATCCGATATTCGTTAGCAATGGAAACTATAGCAATTTGATTTATTCCTCTCACATGACCGTAAACCGGCAGCAGGCACCGCCCGTTAACCCCGAGTTCTTCACCCGGAAACGATGCGCTGAGCCGGCAGCCGGCCGATGTCAACCATATTTCCCCCGTTCGGGCGTGAGAGCGTTGGGGATCACTTCTTCGGGACGGCTCCGGCGTGGATTGAAGGCAGAGATTCCTGCCCCGAGTCCTGAGTGAATAGGACAAACACATTCAACTAATGACCGTAAATCAATCACCTGACCAAACTTAAAAACTTGTCGCTTCGGTTCTCATCAAAACAAGCAACCGATTGAATTCGCCCAGCAACCATGCGGACGAAGGGGAAGGTCCAGGATCGGCGGGGCTAGATTAGTACAGCACCACCGCAAACAGCAAGTGGGAGGAGATCTCATTCGAGATGTGGACAAAATTTATGGCGATTTCAAAACAAAAGAAACAATCAATAATCGATTCAAAACGTGGTCGATCGAAGTCCGGACATCGGCGGATACAGGGCAGAATCGGTAATCTGCTCCAAAATGATATTCGAGATAAATACGATTATGGTAAAATGGAATCAGAATTCTTCGGTTTCGTTCAGTCCCTTCGTTAGTTGGTTTTCTGTCGACCGGCTGACGCGAGGGATCTCCCTTTTCCAACCACAACCCTCTTGCCCCGGGATCAGATCTCAGCGCCGATGTGTGCTGCACAGAAGGAAAATGAAAACAGAAATTTGCAATCGTCGTCCAAAAACAAAAGCTCCATAAACATCGTTTCTTCCGACTGTTCACTAGCCCAGCAGAAGTAGCAGCAGCGGCAGCAGCAGCAGCAGCAGCAGGTCGTCCTCGTTGCCAGTCGGTGGTGAGAAGTTCTCGGCTGGACTGGAGCAGACCAGGAGCTTCTTAGAATTGGAATTTTTCTCCCTCATTGGTGCTGCGGTTCACGGACCAAGCTACGGGAGTCGGAATCGAATCAAGTGTACGGTTCTGGGGAGTCGTCGTCGTCGGGGGTGGTGGTGGTGGTGATGGTGATTGCGACGGTGGTGCCGGTTGACTTGGAACTTATTGCCCTGGCCGTAAAATCGAACATTATTGTGCCGAGAGCATAATATTTGTCCAGAAGGGCGCTCGGGACAGCTTCGTTCGACAGCGTTGAGGCGTCGGGGATCGTCCTTCGCGGTAAAACAATATATCGGGAAAGATTCGGGTCTGATGAAAATCCCACGAACGTGAACACCCTGGGAAGAGGTTTTGCGAAGCTAAGCTAAGTGAAGCTGACCGACGCGACCGCGGGGGCTGGCGGGGATGGCTGCTCTTGGTGATGCATACGATATAGGAGAAGATTTTGGTTTCTGCAAAAGTCAAGGAACGAGATATATGCCGAAATGAAAGACAATGGACTATAAATCAATTTGGGCTGATCAAATCGATTGAGTTTGTGTTTATGCCTTTATACTTTTGTTGATTTTCATATGATGAAGTTTCGATGTGCCAAACAAAGGGGGGGCCAAAGTAATTATTTGGGGATCGAAGGCAGAAGTCTAATTTAAGTAAAGTAATTGTTATAACGTAAGAGACTTTAAATGAAATATTTGAAAATAAAAATTCCGCTCATATAATTTATTAATTTAAACTTATTACAGTTGGATTCATCAACACACTACAACCTAAAAAAGTTTCGAAAGTTTTCACGCGACAACTGCATTCAATTAAAACGGCACTAAAAATCTTCGGTAACGGTTAATCCGTGTGAGCAAATGTTCTGAAAATTTAAATTGAAAAAAAAAATAAAAGTTCAAAGTAAATTTTCACTTATAAAAATTCACGTTCAGTTTGTATGAAAAATCACGTAAAATGGTTCCAAAAGTCAAATTGAATATTGAATTGAATCATCACATAAGGTTTACGTGAATTGATCAAACGTCAAACCTGAGAAAATCACTTTGTGACTTTTACCAATATTTAAAATGGCAATTCTCTGGTATCTAATTGCGATATGAACTGATTATAAATTTGATATGAACTCTACACTACATTTTATCTATGAACTAGCATTTGTATTCCTATTTTCAGGTCTTTCTTCGTAATATCTATCGATTTTCATCGACCGCAATCAGCCTGCTTTCGGTATGCGAGAGAAAGTTTAACCAGAAATACGACTTTTGATATAAATTAGGGGTAAAACGGGTTAAACAGGCTAGTACTGTCATTCCCATTGTGTTCAATTGGATCACAGATTATGAACCAATATTGATAGATCGCATTGGATCTGTATTTGGATTGTAGATCATATTTCAACTGAATATTATAACAAGAAAAGAAATGGGGTAAAACGGTGCAACGAGTTTTCTGCTGTCAATAAAATTATATGCAATCGATTTGTTAGACTTTTTTACATCGGAAACACTCTATTCGCTCTTCTGCAAGTTTTTCGGTTTCATGTTATATAGTTAAGCTTGAATACAATGCAGTATAAAAAGGGAACTTGGGGTAAAATGAACATAATAGCGTTTCGTGCGGTCCTTCTAAATACATGGAATCGATTTTACTGACCATTTTACACCAAAAAAGTGCTTTGTGGTCAGCTGTATCATGCCTCCAAAAAAATCGTCGCGTTTTTGGTCCTTTTTTCCCCACTGTGCATTGTTCTGAAAACAACAAGAGTAACGTCACTTTTAGCACAATAATTTACAATCTATTGAATAGAATATCATGAAATTTTAACGGCTGTCTTTTAAAGGTTAATAATAACGGAAAAAAGGTGACTGCAATAAAACTAGCGCCATCTCCGTGTTAGGTCCGTGACTTTTCAGTCCATGTGTTAAGTTTCGTCATTGACTCATCAGTGCATAGCGGCTCAGATTGAACTGCTTAATGCAAAACTCGGTAGTTTAATCTGTACCGCTAAGCAGACGTAAAGTAGGTTACGTCACTTTTACGGTTATAGCGGTTTTAATCAGAGGTACTTTCTATTGTGGAAATCGGTACAGCCATTTTCGAGAAAACTGAGTTGATTGATAAAGCGTAGAAAAATGCACACTCTCACACTAGAAGAGCTGTGATCGAAAATCGATTATTGCGGCAATTTTATGTTGCAAGGCAAAACTATGTAGTGAGTATAACTCTAGTGACTACAAAAATTCAGTATCACATTAGCATCGCAATTGAATGGAGGGCTACTACCTCAATTAAATAACGACTTTTCGCTCCACCGAGAGTGTGCAAAATCCACCCACAAATCAGTAGTAGTCCCTAGATATCTCAGTGACGAGGTCAGTTCCTCTCCGGGTTCGAACGATTTTTTACGTCTTCCCAAAACATACACCGCACAAACAGACGCACGAATTTCATCCCACCGGTCCAAATATGTTGTCTCGTGTGGATTTCGTTGTCGGTTGAGCACTTTATAAATAAACCAGCAAACACCTTGTTGCATTCCGCACATGAAAAACGCACCTCTACCGGAGGCCAATAGAGAATCAGCGCCGGCCGGTTTAGTTTAGGGCACGAGAATGCTTGCTTGCTTGCTTGCTATGCTTGCTTGCCTGCTTTTGCAGATTGCGCTTCTGGGCCCACCCGGCGGTGCCCGGCCGGTGGAGGTCCGTTGTAAAGGCGGAAAACACTCTTTCCACAAAACGCTTTTACTTTGGCATGTGCTTCGACTAAATGTTTTTCAGAGTTGTTTGTTGACTAGATGTATTTATGTTTCATCTGATGCTCGAACCGTATATGGAGCTGGAGGAAGGAAGAGTTCGGTTGACTGTTGTGTGTTTCCCCCGTGGTGACCAGCCTCAGCAGAAGTACGGGGGCGGAAAACAGATGCAAAATGTTGAAAGAACTGAAATCTCCACGGATCTTCGGATGTGTTTTGGTTTGACTTTGCCCTAGGTAAAGGACCCTCGTGTGCTGGAGTACGCGTAGAATCGAACTTGAACTGTGCTGTGCTGTGTTGTGTTGTGTTGTGTTGCGTTGTGCTGCCGCCTGTTTGCCGCTGCATAGATTGAGGGACTCATTGCATGGCATCTCATCGATACACAGGCAAACCGACCAACCGACCGTCGAAGGATTGTACATGCGAGGACGATACAAGAGAAAGAGAGATGTAACCGATCCGGTATGGTGTTATTATAGAGCGATTCAGTGTTAATTCCAACAGCTTGATGGCTTTTACAACGAAGCTCACATATTTTACATTTATGCGGCAGTGCTTCGAGGTTCCGATCCGGACTCATCGACAGATCTCTGTTCACGATGCTAGACGATTCCAATTGGTGACTGGACAGACAACGACCCGTGGAGAGCAGTTAATAACCGTACGTAAATGGCGAAATTATTGGCCCCGTTTCGCTTGTGTGTGCCCGAGCGTCTGCCAGAACCGGGTCCTCGACGCTGGAACTTGAGCTCGCCCCGCATTTGATTGCACCGGCCGATGGGAAAATGTGATGGTTATCGACAGTGTGGTTCATAGTAAAGCGATTATTCAATTTATTGTGCTGTGTTATTTTATGATGATTAAATCTCATGATTTTGTTATTACGGCTCCGAATACGCACACCTAATCCCTCGAAATCCCGCAACGGAAAATACAGATTCTAGTTGTCATTCGAATATGTTATGTGCGGTTGTCTTGTTCAGATTCAGATTATCAAATTGTACACCTTGCAGAATGTTTTTATTGGATTTCATACAGTTTGCGATCAAGTTTATCTGGGTACGGCAATGAAGGTCTCATTTCTATATAAATGTCTAAACTCTAATGCAAAATGTTATAATCAATTCCGAAATACTATCGTTTTGTTTATTTTAAACTTAATAAAACATCATTTTCTTTTGGATTTTTTTGACATACATTTTATCCAAGTATCATGATAAAAAGTTTTTACAAACCCCTGCAAAAATGTCGCTTTCCTTTGGGTTTTTCTCAATTTGATTCGGGGCAATAATGCTTCGAGATTGAGGAAACCAACAATTCAACGGAACAAACCGAATACATTTTGTGGAATTATTAAACTTTTAAGATTGTTTTGTTACACGCGTACATGAGACGATCCAATAACGAAATATGCATCGATAGTGACAATCCTACAACGGAACTATAATAAAATTCTTCGAATTCAGGGCAAACACAATATACACTCGATCTCACAATAATGATTTCAAGGATGTTATTTGATTTTTCAGTCCCAAATAATTCTGTTTACAAAACTAGTATCACTATTTTTTTCGAAATTCGACTGGTTGACTGATGTTAAATTAATCCAAGAAACTGTATTGGGAAGACTGGAGCTCTAAACCGGATGCTTTTTGGAAATTGAAAAAAAGAGTCCATTACTACTACGTTTTCACCCAAGTTATCTATACCGTTGTGTAGATTCAACCTTCAGCTAAAATGTCCAATTTGTGATTTGGAAAAATCGCGATGAAGAGGACATTATTTCAGTAACCGCGGGGCTAAACCGAATTATAAATTTTTACACAAATATAACGCATGTACGCGAAATCTTAATATAACCAAATGTGCGCAAAAGAAATGGAACTATGTTGTCTGTTGATTTCAATCCTGTGTGAGACAAAATTCTATTCGCGCGGAGTATCGAAACTTTATACCCTGCAGTACCAGCTAATTGATGTTGAAACTGACTTCAGAGTGTTTATTGAAGACTCTTGCATTGCTTTGCTAAAGATAATGAATATTTTGCTTAAACGTATACTAAATATAGTTTTAATAAGTGGTAAAAAAATGGAGTAAAAAAATACTTATCAATATTTAGGTATGTTTCAAGATTACTTTAAGAATTTCAAGTCGAAAATTATATTTTCGGTTGTACCCCACATTTTCTGTCCGGTTTGGCCCCGCACAGACAATTCATTTTGAGACGCAATAATCGTTTTATTTTTCGGGTAATCGAGAGTACTAAATAATCATTATCAGAATTAACATACAATTAAAAATTACGAACACAGTGCATATCTCCCAGCTGACCCTTCAGTTGGTATCCGGTGAAGGAAGATAACAAAATCTCTCAATTACAGAACTGCACACGATGTACAGGGCCCGCCATTTAACTTATTTTTGTACTAGCGGTTATTTCGACATTGGTAACCTTAATGTTACTTCTGATTTAACAGAAAATTAGTTTTATCCTTCCGCTGAACGAAGTTGGTTGTGTATACGCTTGAGGAATGCGTGGAAATAGTGCCAACTGTGCTTGCGATCAGCTTGAAGAAGACGCCGATTTTTGCCAAAAAATCATCTTCTCGGATGAGGCACATTTTTATCTCGACGGGTATGTTAATAAGCAAAATTGTCGCATCTGGGGGACGGAAAACCCGCACGTTATCATGGAGAAGCCTATGCATCCTCCGAGAGTGACGGTTTGGTGCGGATTTTGGTCTGGCGGCATCATTGGGCCGTTTTTTTTCGAAAATGAGACAGGAGCCGCCGCCACGGTCAGTGGCGAGCGCTACCGCACCATGATTAGCGATTGGTTCTTCGAATTACTTGAAGAGGAAGACTTGGACACCATTTGGTTCCAACAAGACGGCGCTCCGTGCCACACAGCCAACGTTACGATCGATCTTCTGCGCACAGTCTTCGAAGATCGAATTATCATTCGAAATTCGGATGTCGTTTGGCCGCCTCGGAGCTGTGATTTGACGCCGTTAGACTATTATCTTTGGGGGGCTGTCGAAGATCAGTATTATGTGGACAAGCCAAAGACAATTCAAGCCTTGAAGGACAACATTCGTGCAGCCATAGCTGAATTAAAGCTGCATACAATCGAAAATATATTGAATGAAATTCTATTCCACAATTAACCGGAAGGATTGAACTTTAATATGAAAAAATAAATTTTGAAATCGTACGAACCTTTTGTGTTTTATTGCATGTTTAAAAAAAATGTTACATTGGATACCCTGTACATTAAATTTATGCAGACACTACACTGGCTCTCTATAAATACTGCGTCACAATGTATAAGGCGGAACTAGTGAAAGTACTAAATTTGCAGAGCCGACCGACCACTGAACTGCACACGATGCGAGTTCAATCAATATGACACTATCATTTCAATGGAGAAATTTGTTGTAATCTACCTAGTGGTGTGATGGTACCTTTCTCTCATGTATATTACTATGGTATTATCATAAAATCTTCCATTGAATTCTGTACGAAACAAGATTGTTTGTTCGGGCTTAAACTAGCATAAACTACTAATTGAACAAATTTTGAGCAAAATTTAGATTATTTTTTTTTGTTTCTTGCATCGTCGTTCTTAATATAAAATTTGTAATCAGAAATCGGATCCAGATACATACCTATCATTTGACCCAAAGTTAGTGAAAATGAATTGAGTACTTTCGGAATGAGCTCTGTTTTGGAATGTTCGATTCCAGTCTGTTTCGGAATCATCCTGTCCTGTCCTGTCCTGTCCTGTCCTGTCCTGTCCTGTCCTGTCCTGTCCTGTCCTGTCCTGTCCTGTCCTGTCCTGTCCTGTCCTGTCCTGTCCTGTCCTGTCCTGTCCTGTCCTGTCCTGTCCTGTCCTGTCCTGTCCTGTCCTGTCCTGTCCTGTCCTGTCCTGTCCTGTCCTGTCCTGTCCTGTCCTGTCCTGTCCTGTCCTGTCCTGTCCTGTCCTGTCCTGTCCTGTCCTGTCCTGTCCTGTCCTGTCCTGTCCTGTCCTGTCCTGTCCTGTCCTGTCCTGTCCTGTCCTGTCCTGTCCTGTCCTGTCCTGTCCTGTCCTGTCCTGTCCTGTCCTGTCCTGTCCTGTCCTGTCCTGTCCTGTCCTGTCCTGTCCTGTCCTGTCCTGTCCTGTCCTGTCCTGTCCCGTCCTGTCCTGTCCTGTCCTGTCCTGTCCTGTCCCGTCCTGTCCTGTCCTGTCCTGTCCTGTCCTGTCCTGTCCTGTCCTGTCCTGTCCTGTCCTGTCCTGTCCTGTCCTGTCCTGTCCTGTCCTGTCCTGTCCTGTCCTGTCCTGTCCTGTCCTGTCCTGTCCTGTCCTGTCCTGTCCTGTCCTGTCCTGTCCTGTCCTGTCCTGTCCTGTCCTGTCCTGTCCTGTCCTGTCCTGTCCTGTCCTGTCCTGTCCTGTCCTGTCCTGTCCTGTCCTGTCCTGTCCTGTCCTGTCCTGTCCTGTCCTGTCCTGTCCTGTCCTGTCCTGTCCTGTCCTGTCCTGTCCTGTCCTGTCCTGTCCTGTCCTGTCCTGTCCTGTCCTGTCCTGTCCTGTCCTGTCCTGTCCTGTCCTGTCCTGTCCTGTCCTGTCCTGTCCTGTCCTGTCCTGTCCTGTCCTGTCCTGTCCTGTCCTGTCCTGTCCTGTCCTGTCCTGTCCTGTCCTGTCCTGTCCTGTCCTGTCCTGTCCTGTCCTGTCCTGTCCTGTCCTGTCCTGTCCTGTCCTGTCCTGTCCTGTCCTGTCCTGTCCTGTCCTGTCCTGTCCTGTCCTGTCCTGTCCTGTCCTGTCCTGTCCTGTCCTGTCCTGTCCTGTCCTGTCCTGTCCTGTCCTGTCCTGTCCTGTCCTGTCCTGTCCTGTCCTGTCCTGTCCTGTCCTGTCCTGTCCTGTCCTGTCCTGTCCTGTCCTGTCCTGTCCTGTCCTGTCCTGTCCTGTCCTGTCCTGTCCTGTCCTGTCCTGTCCTGTCCTGTCCTGTCCTGTCCTGTCCTGTCCTGTCCTGTCCTGTCCTGTCCTGTCCTGTCCTGTCCTGTCCTGTCCTGTCCTGTCCTGTCCTGTCCTGTCCTGTCCTGTCCTGTCCTGTCCTGTCCTGTCCTGTCCTGTCCTGTCCTGTCCTGTCCTGTCCTGTCCTGTCCTGTCCTGTCCTGTCCTGTCCTGTCCTGTCCTGTCCTGTCCTGTCCTGTCCTGTCCTGTCCTGTCCTGTCCTGTCCTGTCCTGTCCTGTCCTGTCCTGTCCTGTCCTGTCCTGTCCTGTCCTGTCCTGTCCTGTCCTGTCCTGTCCTGTCCTGTCCTGTCCTGTCCTGTCCTGTCCTGTCCTGTCCTGTCCTGTCCTGTCCTGTCCTGTCCTGTCCTGTCCTGTCCTGTCCTGTCCTGTCCTGTCCTGTCCTGCCCTGTCCTGTCCTGTCCTGTCCTGTCCTGTCCTGTCCTGTCCTGTCCTGTCCTGTCCTGTCCTGTCCTGTCCTGTCCTGTCCTGTCCTGTCCTGTCCTGTCCTGTCCTGTCCTGTCCTGTCCATTCGAACTCCTCAAAACGCGAATATTATTACGCATCACTGGAGTGATCGACGGCAGCAATCGCTGCGAAACGGCCTTACATGAAGTGAAAAAAACTAACGATTTTGTAAAACATTGCTCCGACACATAAGAGCATCGCAACACGGCTTGAATCTATGATACTCCTGTGGCTTACACAATCATCTTTTTTGTCCGATTTGACTATCTCGAACTACTATATATTCCAAATGTAAGAAAATTTTCTTTATACTCTACTTGAGACACTTAAACTATACCGAAGCACGGTGTCTTTACTGATGTTAATTTTACGTCTTCTTATCGCTTTATTTTGAATTGCAAAGTGGCGTGGCAAATCAACATGAACTGCTATTCTCTGAAGAGTCAAAGACGAAACGTAAAACAAAAATACAAATAAAACCAATCTAGTGCGCCTCATACAAACCGGATCTTTCGAACCAAACCTGTAGATGACTCAAAATTGTTTATCAATGAAAAAACTTAACTCGAGCACGGAAATCTTCAACGCAGCGGTAGTGTTTTTGGCATACCTCTCAGAAAATTACATTTCGGGCGAGCTCCAAACGAGTATCGTCCTAATGTGGAACTGCATCGATTAAAATTGGAAACAAAATTAATTAACTATTTTTCACACCCAAGGAGGTTACATTTCGCCCCGCCTGTACTGTTATGGAAACAATATTCAAATACGTTTTTTGATGTGATTATAAAGACCGTAGGAAAAATCGCTACATATGACAAACAAGAATAAAATTGCGAAAAAAAACCGCCAGAGGCAGGACTCGATCCAATAATTTGCTCCTTACCGTAGAGATGCTCTACCAATTGAGCTACTCAAGTACAAGAGGACGCACGATGCAGAATTGTGTTTGAAATAGTCAAAGCGTAAAAGTTTAGTTCAAAATAGTTACTAATGTCATGACACAAAAATCCAAAATAAAAAAATGGTAAATTTTTAAATCTTTGATGAACTTTTAACTCATATATCATTGTTAGTCGTAACCACATATACTTTCTTCGTGGAATTTTGAAAGTTTGAAACAATTTGATAGCCTGTAGTATCGGAATCAAAACAAAGATGTTTTAATCCACCAAGTGGTGTGATGATGCCTTTCTTGTATAACTTATATTTTCATAAACATTACTATAAAAATTTTCAAAAACTTTTCATCGACTCTAGAATAAAAACAAAAAAGTTTTTTGGAAATAAACTAGCCTAACCTTTTAAATTTGAAAACAGTTTAATGCTAAATTATCCCTAGGCTTTGGATGATGAGCTACAGGGCGCGTACCCCCCTTTGGCGGATGGGGGTGGGGGTCAATTTATACATCGTATTGACAAAGTCGGACCATACCGAGATCGATCGTTCGCTTATGAATGTAAAAGATGAAAACTATTATGTTGTCTGGATCGATGACGGAGTGCACAGGACTAATAATGCTTGAAATTGACAATAGGTCATTAGGTGGTTTCGAGCATTCTTATGCCTGGAATTGGTCACCAATTGGAATTATCTTGATCCAGTTGGGATGAATATTAATATATCATAGTCGTCCTGAACTTTGTTTATTTTATTCAAAAAGGAGGACTATTGTTATAAGGAATAGGAGTGAATTTATATCTTATGAACCGTTTAGAAACTTCCAAACCATTCCGATCCGGTTCGGTATCGGTAATGTTTACAAATTGCAATGACGGCGAAACTGATTGATCAGGTGTGAATACACTCTCAAATCGGGAAAGGTTTGAATGTACTTAGATTTCTCCAACTTGGACACAGATGTCACCTTCTAACTAAGAGTGTGAGATGTGTGTTTCTGGAAGAGAGCGGTTCACGTGGACCATTTCATACAACAACACCTAGTATTTTTTCACGAAATACATGTAGTTCTTGTTTCCTGGATGCGTGCTCAATACTAGAAGGCCCAAAACTTAGTATAGACCTAAATTGCCCAAAAGCAGTCAAAATGATTGGAAGAAAAAACTGTGACAAAATAACTAAAAGCCAGTGCAGTGTGCCTTAGTGCATATATCGTTAAATAAAGAGTAAAATAAGAGCACAATTAAGCAATCCTTCCATTGTGTACATGTAGCGTCTTTGATGGGCAATCTAGTGTTAAATGCGCATCCTTACATTATATAACTTAACGAACTTACTAACACATGACTTTATTTTATTTTCATCACGAGAGACTATCGAAATAAAAGATTTTAGACAAAAACGATATGAAGCGGAAAAATCCTAGGGTGCCACAGGATTACCAAAATTAAAATGAAATAAAAACCAGAGCCCCAATAAAACGACGAACAATAGGTATTTTCATGTAATAACTCATTTGATGACATATTAACTTTTGGTGAGTCACAATATTTCTATTTTTATTATTACTTTTATTATTATCATTATTATTGTTGTTGTTTTATTATTATGAGTATTATTGTTATTATTTTTGTTGTGATTTTCACTATTTTTTTTATTGATGTTATTATTGTTATTGTAATTATTATTATTTCTTTATTCTTGATAACTTATCAGCTTGAGATATTAACAGGTTTCTCCGGCATAGTAAAAAAACGATGCAATGGGGAAAAGGAAATGTAACGTAACTTCGACAAAGATAGAAACAATCAGAACAGATTAGAATGGATAGTGTTAGTAGACCAAACATATCTACATCTATTTAGGAACTTTAAAGTAATAATCGTAAGTACCGCTTCAGACATAAAAGATTATATAGGAAAGCAGGGCCAAGACCGAAGCGGATACAATGCGAAATTTTTCAAAGTTTCATCGACGATGACATTTAACACACAGAAGCAGCTGGTAGCATGACAAAATACCAATACGATACAGACGCACGACTCAATGACTGGTTACAGGGTGAAGCACACACTTCCTGCCCAAGTGACAAACTCTCTGGTGAACTTGAAATAGAAGATATTCGTATCTTTCGTTGCAAATTGATAACCGTAAAGGAATCTGTCCCTTGGGTTACATGCTGGAGGGAACCTATCAATGATAGGCCGGTTTCTTCCTTCGTTACTAGTGTTCATTTGGGCACCATAGCCTAGTTCGTCCGGTATGGAAAGTGCGGATCGTTGTAACCACCCCCCTCGGCCAGAGTAGCCCACAAAGAGAAAAAAAAAGAAAACAGTTTAATGCTAAGTTATGGAGGAATTTTTCCGTTATCAGCATAATCGCTTCAAATACCAGTTTACAACTTTAAATAACTCTGTAGCTCCGGAACCAGTAGTCATATTTGGATAAAATTCTATTGAAAATCGGTTCAACCGTCTCTAAGAAAATCTAGTGACTTCCGTTTTCACCGTTTTTATATATAAAACATAGGTATAGAATTCGCTCAAACTTTAGAAAAAATTTCCAAAGCCCGGAGGGATGAGTGTCATATACCAATCGATTCAGCTCGACGAACTGAGCAAATGTTCGTGTGTAGGTGTAGGTCGAGATCTCAGACATGGGTGGACCGATTTTGATCAAACTAGTCGCAAATGAAAGGTCTCCCCGTCACTCAGAACGCTATAGAATGGTTTTGGGATCGGATGTTTACTTTTTGAGTTATAAAAAGTTTAATGCCAAAATTGACCATATCTATCACAACTCACCTTGAAAACAGAATATTATTTTGAACTTAGATTCCGCACGGTAATAGCTACCCAACAAGCCATAGATTGTCAAAATCCGTCAATTTTTAACGGAAATATCGATATTATTGTGTAAGCGACTTTTCGCCTTATTTCAGTAGTAAGAGTTTCGAACGCTGAATGACAAAGTAATGTTTGGGAGCAACGTGGAAAACGATTTTTTATTCAATTGTTTCTAAGCATCAAAAAGACTGTGTACACCATACTTTTTAATGAAATTTTGCCTCGGACCGAATTTAGCACGGTTCGTTTTTGGCAACATAAATGTTCGAATATGACATATGTAAACTAAATGATGGCATAATTTTCGAGTTGAAAGTAATTCCATAATTATATTGATTTAAACTACTAACAGCAATAAATGCTGGAAGAACATAACACTCATATACCATTCGAATCAGTTCGTCGAGATCAGCAAATGCGTGTGTGATAAATAATCTCACTCAATTTTCTCGGAGACGACTCAACCGTATTCTACAAATTCAGATTCACATGAAAAGTCGTATGCTCCCGAACATGGTTCCTGAATTACGTTTGGATCCGACTTCTAGTGCCGGAACTACAGAATGATATGTGAAACGAAATTAAAATTTTGTTACTCATTTTTCTCGTAGATGGCTAAACCGATCTAAGATTCAAATGAAATCTAGAAACCATAAAAGATTGAAATGAAAGGTCTTAGGATCCTATAAAACCCTCGCTTTTTTACCCGGGTAGGTGTAAATAGCAAACAAAGGTCAAAATAATAACTAATTTTACCATCATACCTTGGCTTGATGTTTCTGTGTTGTCAGAGCGATATTTGATATTTTCGTGATATTTCATCAAGGGATCAAGACATTGTACAATATCTATTCAACATCAAAATTATTTATAATATCTTATTTCGTTATTGATGAGCTATTTCAATTTCATTAAGTAAATTGACCCAGTAGTTTTATCTTCAAATAAAATACCATTGAATAAACTGCATCAGAATCAGATAAGAGAAATACTTAAGATATTACTCTATTCTAAATGCTAGATTATAAAATAATTATCAAATTCATCTTCTATAAATATTTTGTTCTTGGTTTGATATTACAATGACAGAATTTTTTATTTTGTTGCTATTTTCTCATGCAAGCTTTGATATGATTTTTGATATTTTAACTCTTATTTCAAACTAAATAATGTTAATTTCTACCATTGAGATGTTTGATTTTAATGACAGAATTTGGTATTGGTTTGCAAATCACTTCTACCCGGGTAGTCAGATCCAACTTCCGGTTTAGGGGATACAGGGTGATTAGTATAAAAATGTCCATCCATTCGAACTACGATTTCTCAAAGATGTCTACACTGAATTTCAAACAGTTTGAATCAAATGTAAACGATACAGCTGGATTTAACTGACTTCGGCTACACCGATCTTAGAATTCCGTTTTCTCAAAAAGGCCAAATCGAATTTTAAAAACAATTCAAATTAAAGGATTTATGGTCCCATAAAAAATTAATGAATTTTATCCGATTCTGAAATTACAGGGTGATGAGTTTTTAAAATTCATTCCGATATAGAAGATAACAATCTCTAAAAGCTTCAAAGTTGGACTTATAACTATTACAAATTGTTTGTCATATTAAAGTATGGCCACATGAATCGTTTTCGGTTATGCGGTTATGGTGAATACCGGTTCTGGTAGTACCGTAAATAACCTTATTTCGATATCTCATGGAATATTCAATCGATTATTACACGTTTAGATTCAAATCCGATTTGCAGTTTCGATATTACAGGGTAATGAGTGAATAGAACTTTAAATTGTCGCTTGAAACGACGGTCATTAATATAATGTCATGAGAACTAAAATGATATGCGAATGATAAAAATGGTATTATCTCACTGCTAGGTGGATTAAGCACGTTTTTATGTTTTTGACCACTATTTCCGGTACCGGTATAGCCAGAATCGGTTCGTTTGACCAGCAACTAACAACCTACAAATTCAAACTGTTCCGTGGGTCTTAATGATGGAATGAATTTTCGAACGGATCCGAAAAAAATTTAAAAGCAGCCCATGGAAACATAAGACCTTCCATTTGAGTCCAAGTTAGCCAAAATCGGTTGAGTCATCTCTGAGAAAATTATGTGAGTTTTTGATCAATCTTTTCGGTGCGGGAATTAGAAGCCGGAATATCTCAAATATTTTCGTTTGACTAGCATAACATACAAGTTGACACTGTTTTGGGTCGAATTTTGAAGAACTTTTCCGTCTTTGTTGCATCGTCGCTCTGAATAACAGTTTGCAATTTTAAACATACTTCACCTTGTAACAGGATTGGAAATCTAAGGCACCGGCAATGGGTTTTTATCCATTCATGCACACGAACATTTTTTGAAATCGACAAATGATTTATGCCACTCGAAACTCCGGGCCTCTGTTCAAAAGTCATAGGGTTTTCACAGTCATTGCATAGCCTTTCTATATGAGAAAGACAAAAACTAAATTCACATTACTATACGGTACGTTTCGTCTTTCACTCATCAGTGCAGAGCAGTTCCAATTAAACTTTTTAGAACAAACTTAACAGCTCAACTTGAACCGCCTAGCAGACGTAAAGTTGACGCTATCCAACAGTTGACGTAAAGATAACACTATTTACCCGACGCCCTGAAGACCGACCACAGATTTTGGTTATTTAGGGGTTTGGCTAAAGGGGTTAGTAAAAAGAGGCGGGTGGGTAATGCCAGAGACATAACTGGATGTCGTGAATACGAAAACAACTGACATGTTCCTTAACACTTCCGAATATCAATTAGTTGGTCGATTCTATGAATTATGCAAGCATTCCCCTTTTTCACATTTTGTGATGTGATGTGATGTGATGTGAAGCCACCATCAGTTCAAGGACTTGCCAGTGGATGCGGGTAGACTTACAGTTGCCCCGATATGACTCATCCATTCACCTTTTTACTATAGCTGTTACCGAAAAGCGAACGAAAAGGGTTGGGCGGATATGTAAGTAGAGTCACTTACTCGTATTCCGTGGGAAAAAAGATGCTCTTCCAACCATAATATCTAGTGTATGGATGAAGCATATCGCTATACATGCTTGAACCCGCCTGATGGTTTGTTTGAGAAGGGCGCGTCAGACTCATTTCAAACCTTCAGAAGGAAACAAGTTTCCTTCAAGTGACTTGGGCTGGCTATCCACAATCCCTCGTCCAGTCATCAATTCGTCCGATGCCCTGATGCTCCCTCCCCTATGCGCCCCGTGCAAAATGTTTTATATTGATAAATACAATGAAACTTAGTGTAATGAAATTAATATAACATAAAATGATATAATAGATTACAAAATAATATAATATAACATAAATAATATAATATATTTTAATTCAATATAATATAATACAATGTTATATAATATAATATAATATATTATAAAACAATATATAAAATAACAGTTAATATAGAGTGTCAGTTATGCTCTTCTATCTTCGCAATACTGCAGGAAGTAGAATATTTCTCTTCTAATAACAATAATATCCACATCCATAAAAATAATATATGTTATTATTATTGATGACAAATTAATAATAATAACAATAAATATTATAATGAAAATAATAATAAAAAACAATATAATATAGTACAATGAAATATATAATAAATAATAGAATGAATAAAATGATATGTTGCGATATGCTATGATATTATATAACTTGAATTTATATGTCATTTCTCATCCTCTCATTCTGCCATAAACGCATTCTCTCGACCAATTGTCACCACAGACACACGTGTAGACATGAAACAGGAACCAGTGAGGATCAAGCTCACCTTGTGACGACCTTGATAGTTAGTTAAAAGATTACTTTAAAAATGATAACTTATAAGGAAAACAAATTTATATTTTGCGCAGAGGTACGTAGTACTACTCATAATAAACCCTATAATATAATATAATATAATATAATACAACATAATGCAATACAATATAACATAATATAATAGAATACAATATAATATAATAAAATATAATATAATATAATACAATATAATATGATATAATGCAATGCAGTATAATACCATACAACATAGTATATCATAACATGAAATAGTGTAAGAAGATAATATATGAAACAATATGCTATGATACAATATAACAGTTAATGTCGCAGTGTAAGTAACGCTTTTCTAATAATAATAATAATAATAATAATAATAATAATAATAATAATAATAATAATAATAATAATAATAATAGATGATGTAATGAACAACAGAATTATTTATTGTCATATACTATGATAAACATTGCACTTTAGGATGGGCTTCAACCTACAAGTCATTTCGCACCCTCTCATTCTGCTACTAACGCAGAAGGCGATAGCACCCAGTCGACGCCGTTCTATTGACCAAATGTCATCATAGACGCTCGGGGAGGCATGAGATAGGAACTTGTGAGGACTTAGTTATCTCACCATTTGACGACCGCATTCCCCTTTTTCACATTTTTTGCAAAAACAAAGAATGCTTCACTTGATCCCGATTACTGTGAATTTCACACAGCGAAAAGTGCACAAATCAAATCAAACAGTTCTAGATTTTCATTAAACTGGGGATATTTACCTTCGATGTGCGAAGAAGAAATCCTAATGGTTCTTTAGAAAACTTTTTGAGCCATCAGATTGGCTGATTTTGTGTGATGCTCCCCACCGTTGTCCTCTTTTCGTTGTTTTTTCACCAATGCAAACGACTAGCAGCTGTGACATAATCGCTCTTGTCGGAAGCAAAACTAGCTTTGCAAACGATATAAAATGCATCTGCTCACAGTGGTGATAGAATCCAAACTGATCCAATTTTTGTTAAGAGGTTTCTTTTTACGTGATTTCGTTTGTAGCTTTTTCACTAATCGGCGGTCCTAACGGCTATGAAAATAACTGCATAAAGAATTTTAATGTCGATTATTTCTTTTCGGATTTGCATTTCATTGAAAGAAACTATCAGGATGCTGTACGGGATTCATTCCTGCCTTTCAGAAGGACCAAATTGTGGAACTCACTACGATATTAAGCACTGTTCGGAACATTTTTCTCGAACGATTTGTTGTACAGCAGCAGATATTTTGTTCTCTTCCTCAGAACGCGTTCTGATTGGCTGATGTTGACATGGGTCAAATGAGACAGGTTTTTCAATTGTGTACTATCGAAATACTTCAATGCTGTTGCTATACACGTTCAAGTTGAAAAATTTAGATGCTATTGGAAGTTAGATTATATAAATCCTCTCACAGATCACTGAGCTATGAGCTTTAAAAATACGAGAAAGGCAAACGCGCCTTATGAATTATCCTCTTTGATACTCGTTTATACCAAACATTTGAGAAAAGTTTAATTTTGAATTATTTGAGATTATGTCACACAATTAAAAATTTCATCATTAAATTGTGATCATATTTCCGATGGCATGTAGCAAAAACTGTGTTGATTCGTTAGATACAACAAGAGATATTCACGATCAAAAACTTATCACTCTCTCAGAGGGTAAATTTTGTAAAGGCGCCCCATAGTAAAGTAAGTCGTATTCACGACAAAATTGGCTCCTAATCAAATCTCCAAATCACTAAATTAACATTTGTGAATTTTATAACTATTAATTGAAAACGGAATCACCCAGAGCGGTACACTTCTTACCTGTAAGGTTGTTCGTGGTGAAATGTGCAAAGTAATTTTGTTACAGCTCGCTTGACCTGGTGCAATGATGTCCACCGCAATTTGTCATGGCATACTATGCATTAGTTATTATAAACTCGTTTGCACCCACACAACATTGATCGACGTAATTCTTTCATTTCAACCAAAAAAAACATTAGTTTAGTAGTAAATAAAAGGAATAGTCAACTTTCCCACGTCTAGTAATAATATTGGTCAATATAAATTTCGAATTACAATTGGTCAAAGAAGAAAAATCTGCATAGTCTTCGATTGCATCAAATAGGAACTTGTGCAGTTCAGTTTCCCTTCTGGCGAGCATTGTTTCTCCTCGGGGTCATCATCGTAACACAGCATCAGAGCCATCACTAGTGTCCACATACTGCCTCCCACTAGTTTTCCTGTCACATAGAACACACCACGCAGAAAAAAAACCACGGTATGGCCAACGAACAAATCCAAGCGAGAAACCCGACAATTAGCGAAAATAAACACAATAACTTGCGCTGCGAGCATTGATAACTTTATTCCTTATGCATCTGCCGCTGTGCTTTGTTGATACAGCTGCTGTCCGATTGGTGGTTTGGTTACCTTCGACCGAATCACCGTAGAAAAAAAAAATATATATATATCCAAGCGTTTCGCTGCCACGGCACGACCGCGTCTGAAGCTGGCAACGATTAGTATCGCTCATACGGGCAGCGACCAGGTAAAAGACCAGCCTAATTTATCGTAATTCTTCATCGACTCGGCGTGAAACGCGATTCGGAGGTCGGCATAATTATCGGCTTCTCATTAAACTCTTGGCCGGTGGGTTTGGAGAAGCGGATAGAGGTGGTGGTGCTGATCTGCTTGGTGAATATTCCCAAAGGGCACCCAATCCAGCCAGCAAGATTGGAATGTGGGCTGCCCGTTCGAGTGACTTTCGGTGGTACGGAGAGTCTGGCAGATAACTCCATTTGTCTGGCGTAATGTTATAAATATGCTTTAATTACTGTGCCTCAATCGATTGCTATTTGTCATTGACAGCAGGGGGAAGCAACGGATCCGAGATAAAGGTCCACCAGAGAAAAGGAATCGGATGGTGCGACTTGTGCGGGAAGAGAAAAAAAATAAATTTACACCTCTTTTGGGTAGACATTTTTTATTTTGATTTGACTCGACGCGATATCGATTAGTATTCGAAACCCCAAAAACATAGTTTACCTTCTTCACAATACCATAATGAAGAGAATAGCAAATTGATGTAATATTTTATTTGGATTGTTTATTTTTTGTTTTGTATTAGAGCCTTGAGTGAAATTTTGAGAATTAACCACGCCAATCAAAGCAACTAAACTGAACCTAATAATAACCAAGAAAAGCAAATGTCAATTCATCCAGCATCCAGCGACTAAACATGTTTCCAATGTATGTAAGGTCCTTAAATAATAATAATAACATATATTAATCGTAACGCGCATTCCGTGTCTGCCAATGTCCCCGATGTGTGCGATGTTCGATCACCAACCGCCGCGCTTACCGCCTCATCACGTGCGTCCTCGTGATCAGATCCTCGTCTGCCGTTTGCCATTTCCACCCGAATGGTGGTGCGATGTTGCCTGCCAATATCTTCACATCATTTGCTTTTCCTCGCTCATTATCGAGACGAGAGAGACTTCTGTGCGTTCAAGGGCAGTCCAGAGGCTAAGACAAACAACCATGCGCTTATTTATTCGTCTTTTGGTACCCTTTACATAAACAACCATTTAAGTTGCAACGCTTTCCCGCTTTCGTGGTCGGCTGGAACGAAGCGAGGCAGCAGGAGGAAGCGAAAGAATCGTTGATTCCCGGCATAAGAATCTATCCTGTCCTTTGCCTGCAAATGCGTGCATCCCAGTGTTACTGCTTTTCAACCAGTAGCTGCCGGAGGATTCCCTCACTCTACCAATACGTATGAATGTTCCGGTAGATCGAAGTTTTATATGCAGTCACAAAACCAGACACGGGACACCTCGCAAAGCTGCTGTGTTGTTGCCAAGATCGAACTTGATCTGTAGTGCGATACGTGATTGTCAACATATTTTACGTCGACATGCAAGCTTTTGCTTCGTTACGAGTTTGTGATCACACGAAAGATTGAGACGGGGAGCAGCAACAGTCGCAGCCAGTAGCACCCGTTGGCGGTTAATGGCTGCGGTGTAATGAGTGACTGCGAGTTCACCGATGGGCTAACGAGTGTTTCGGTACAGTTTAAAATTTTGGCATTTGAGATCTTCATACGAATCGGGAATCAAAACTGCTTCTCAACGTACCGTTACAATAAAAATTAAAAATTAGCAAAAATTGTGCTGTGAAAATAATACACTGAGCTTTGATTACTGTCCTAACTGAAGGTCGGGAATTTCAAGAAGATACACACCGTAGTTCAACAGAAAATGTGATTTTTCTCCACGTTTCGTCATTCAGTTAATTGTACGTGACATCTCAAATTTTACTGCTATACCACGGCACATTTCATTTGTGATTTTTCAATACTATTCCATAATTATTAGCTTTAAACTTACGATAAAAAAAATACTCTTGTCGGTACGATATCCTGCAAGCTGAAAATACCGGTTATGGAGTGGTACAAAGCCAACGATGTTGTTTTTGTGCCGAAAGGGACAAATCCGCCAAACTCGCCAGAACTTCGTCTAATAGAGGTATTCTGGACGATTATGAAGGGCAAGCTCCAAAAACAAAGAAGGTCTTCAAAAACAACCGGGACTTGCAGCAGGAGTTGATGAAATTGTGTATGAAGAATAGCGCAAGTGTTGTACAAGACTTGATGGGTAACGTTGAGTCCTATGAGCGGACATTTCGCATAGGAATCCGAGAATATCTAAAAAAAACCTAGTGATTGAAAATATCACTTCAGAGGCTTTCATTCACAGTTCGAAGTTCACAAGTGATCTTTTATGTCAACAAAACTTGACGAATTAACACCCTCAGAAATATCGTCAAAAAGTTAATCGAAATGGGAGATTTTATTATTATATTTTCATCAATAAAATAAAAACCTACTGAATAAATTCGTAGCTGAATCGAAACTGATTTATTGTTATATTTTTGATGCACTGATCAATTGTTATATTTTTGATGCACGTAGTGTCATCAATATTAAAACAATATTTTTCCGCATTCCAAATAGTGATTACAGCAATGAAAAGCGGTTTTAATTTCAGCTAGTTGATTACACTATACTATAAGATTAAACTCAATAACTCGCTTTTCAGTATGAATTTGATTTATAGAAGTAATAGGAGTGCCGATTTTTACATGCCTCGAACACTCTGTGAAATCTCCTCACAAATTGTGTTTCATTGGATTTTCGAATGATCATGACTTTCAGTTTAGTTAAGTTTTCGATGAAGGGGCTTTGGAAAAATGTTTTAATGAGAAAAATTAGAGGGTTGTATTCAAGACACGACCGAGCACAATAACATTAAAAATGAAATGTTTCTAGGGTTCCCATAATAAATACGAAAATAAAGATGATAATGATGATGATACACTAAACTAAAAACTTATTCATTTGACTAATTACAAACTTGCTCTAGTTTAAGCGCTTAGATAGTTAGCGAATGATAAAATTGACAATTAGATTCTTTCTTGATAATTGATTCTATTCAATTTTGATCCTTTTCCACAAATTTTTACATTGTTAAGTTTTTGAATAACGTCCTTTAACTAGAAGTCAATTATGATGAATTCAAAGTTACTCGAAATCTCGATTTTAGATACAAACAACCTAAAGATTTGAACCTGAACAAATAAAACTATTTTATTTTATGATAATAATTTTCGAGAAACGTACAAACTTATTAATTTTATAAACAGTTAATCGATTCAAGAGAAGATTTTATATATTTTAACGAAAAATGTTGTGTTGGAGTTTACACTCAGTAATAGTGTAATTTTATTAATCCTTTTTCAAAATCGTCGATAATCTTCGGAAAGTGTCGGTAAATAATATGGCAACAATACGAGGAAGAAAACACGTGAAACAATCCGCATAAAATATTTAGTTACTTACATTGATTTTCGCTTTAGCATATTAGGAATATACGGAATGGATACGCAACAAAATTCCGAAATTTAGTTCATATTGTAACTTGATGTTATTAACACATGACTGAACATTGTCTTAGTTACAACGCGTGTAGTCATCAGACGCTTATTGTTTTGAAGCAAATAATAATTAAACTGAAACTGGCGGTTAACCAAATTCTACGAGGGTTCCTATTCAAACGATACATGTAAAATCGCAGGTAAACTTACCTTGAGTTTATCTTTGAAACTATACGATATTGCATCTAATTGTACTGTATATGTGAGCCTGTGGAACTCAATTATACTACTAAACCGAGGAGGCCGCTTTTAGATAAGTTTCAGAATTTAATTTTAAATCATTTGCAGCGTTTAATTCCTGGTGGGACAACATCTTGTTCAGTCACATTGTCACGTTTTGTTCGTATGGGAATTGAGATTTAAGTATGCAAACCGATCAGTTGGCAAATTAAAACATTTTTAAGTTTACAATATTGAAGTTTTGGAATCATTTAAATTAGGAAAATTCATTAACAAATCATCGAGGAACAAGCGCTGCAAATTAGATCCGAAAAATCAATCGCCGATAATTCTAAATTAGCCTGATAGTTACCAGAGAACCAAAATAAAATACTCAATTCAAACCAATTTTTCAATGGGATGCAATTGAAATATTCAAATGTCGTTATCTCATAATAGGCATTTTTAATGGTAAAATCGACCAAAAATTTGTTAAATACATAGGATATTTCGAAAGAATCGGTAAACACGCTGATTCGGTTCTCCAATATTTAGATGATATATAAGATACTCAAGCGAACACGGTGTTGCGCAGACAACAGGAAATTTCACCAACGCATAATGCAAAAGCGACAATCCAGCAAGTGAACGCATATACAATTCAGTCATCAGCTCACTGGACGACCTACTTGTTTCATTCACAGTCAAACATCAACTAGGCAAAGAAAAATTGTGCTGCCTATATTTATAGATTTCTTTTCATACTACGCAGAACGATGTGGTGTTTTTTATGTATGACGCAAAGCCTCCTATGCCGAACAAAAAGTTGACGTCATTTTGTACAACTGGGATTGGTGGATGAAAACATAGGTCGATTCCAACCATTTTTTCAATAGTATGCTATTGAAATACTGAAACGACGTCGTCATACATGTTTAAGTTAAAAGTTTCCGAATCGATTGGTTGTTAAATTATAACAATCCATCAACAAATGACCGAGTTATTAACGTTCAAAATTATGACACAAAAAGGTTACGCGACTATTTTTGAAACTTTTAATTGACACCCGACCCCATATAGTGAAGAGTAAGGCATTTTTAATGCCAAAAGTTTTTTTTTCTAATTTTTTTTACTAAAAATGCCCATCTTCCAATTTATGAACGGTTAACTGAAAATGTCTATCTTTTGACCAAATTTCATAAAAACACAAAAAGATGATTTTATGTAAATCAACTTAAAATTTTTATAATGCGTTTTTTCAGTGTAGGAATTCTTTTAGTATTTTGATTAGAACACTTGACGAATTTTGGGGAAATCACCCTTGAGAATAAATTTCTAGTGCAAACTTGAGCAATTCAATTTGAACTGCTCTGCGCTGACGAGTCTAAGTCAAAGCTTAAAGAAAAGGAAAGAGAAGTAAAGTAAAGTTACTCTAGATCTATAGAATAACACGTGCCGACCAGACCTTGTTCGGTAGGGAGATGCTTCGTTGTTATCCTGTATGTTAGGCTATTTTGGTGCTAATTCATCGGCTTCAGTCTGTCGACGGATATTGGGGATTTCTTTCCACGTATGTCGATGATGAACACTTTCTTTTTTCTGCGTAGTACTCGGAATGGTCCATCATAAGGCTGAGTTAAAGGTGGTTTGATTGATCCGTTTTTCACAAATACATGGCTGCAGGTGCTTAGTTTCTTTTGGATGAAAGGTGTTGTCTTCGAATGGTTGCTTGTCGGAGTAGGTCGTAGTTTTGACATTCTGTTCTTCAGGTCGGTGATAAAATCTGGTGTAGATAGCTTGTTTTTCGTTTCAGTGAAAAATTCTCCGGCTAGTCGAATGGTTGTTCCATAGGTTGCTTCAGCGGCTGAGGCTTTAAGGTCTTTCTTGAAGGCAGTCCTCATTACGAGGAGTACGAACGGCAACGATTCTGTCCATTTGTTGTTCTGGTGGCACATAATCGCCTTGAGTTGTCGATGAGTTCGTTCGATTTGCCCGTTTGCTTGTGGATGGTATGGCGTAGTCTTCAGATGAGTTATTCCCAATAATCTGATTAATTCTCGGAAAAGTTCGGACTCGAACTGTCTTCCGAGATCGGTGGTAATCCTTGTTGGAACTCCGAAATCCAACTGCTAACGAATGTATGCGCGACTGTAGCTGCTGTCATGTTGTGGATAGGTATCACTTCTGGCCAACGTGTGAATTTGTCGATCATTGTTAGACAATACGCATTGCCTTCCGATATTGGTAGTGGTCCAATTAAATCCATGTGTATGTGAGAAAATCTTTCGTCCGGTGTAGATAGTTGTACGATGGGCGCCTTGTTGTGACGATGTACTTTTGACTTCTGGCAGGCGATGCAATGGGATACGAAAAGTTTGCAGTCTCGTCTCATGGATGGCCAAATGTAGCGATCTGTCACGAGGCGAGTAGTCGAGCGTACGCCAGGATGGGATGCACTGTGAAGTTTTTTGATGATCATGGTTCGGAAATTCTTCGGAACGAATGGCCGGATTGCATTCCTTTTTTTGGCCATTGTCTCGAAATCAATTGGTTCGTTGTTGCTCGTGATGGATTCGATTCGGTTCAGCATGTCTTTGTTTGATTTGTTTGATTCGCCGGGTACATGCCTGATATCCGTGGTGTATTCGCTGATGATGCTAAGGTGTCGTTGTTGGGTTGGGCTGGTTCGATCGGGCCGCTGGTAGAATGCTGTGGTGAGAGGCTTATGGTCAGTATAAATGCAGAAATCACGACCAGTGAGCTGATCCTTGAAATATTTCACTGCTTCGTAAATCGCATATAACTCTCGGTCGTATGTGCTTGCTTTTGTGTAACTTGCGGGAGAAATATGCAAGAGGTTGACGACTTTTCTCGGTGATTTGATGTTACACCCCGCCGATCGCGGTGCCAGATGCGTCGACTTCAAGTGCTAAATTTGCCTCAACGCAAGGGTGAGTGAGAAGGGCTACATTTGCCATGTCTTGCTTACATTGTTGAAACGCCACTGCTTTGGTATCATTCCACTGCAACAATGTTTTATCGTTACGAACGTTTCCATTAATCATGGTTTGCAGGATTTGTTGATTTTCTGCTGCGTGCGGGATGAATCTGCGGTAGAAGTTAACTGTCCCCAGGAATCGCTTCATTTGTTTCGCGATAAGCGGTCGAGGAAAATTAATAATGGCTTCAACTTTGTCTCGAATAGGTTGAATTCCATTTTCGGTGATTAGATGCGCAAAAATGTTACTTAAGTTACGTTGTTACGCAAGAAATGTTACTTGATGTTACGTTTACTATAAGTCGCTCGAATACCAGACAAAGATGCTGCTTGTGTTGTTCGATGTTGTCGGATGGTATACAAAGATCATCGACATATGGGAAAACAAAATCAAGGTCGCCCAAAATATCGTGAAGGTGTCTTTGTAATGTTTGTCCAGCGTTCCGGAGTCCGAATGTCATATATTTGAACTCGAATAGTCCGAATGGAGTAGTAATTGCCGTTTTTGGGATGTCCTCAGGTGCGACTGGAATTTGATGGTATGCCCGCTGTAGATCGATACACGAGAATATTTTCTTGTTGTGTAAGATATTCGGAAAATCCTGAATGTGCGGTATAGGATATCGATCGGGTACTGTAATTGCGTTCAAGTTCCTATAATCCCCGCAGGGACGCCATTTTCCATTAGACTTTCTTACCATGTGTAACGGACTAGCCCATGAGCTTTTCGAAGGTTGACAGATACCTTGTTCCATCAGAAATCTGAACTCAGCTTTGGCTTCGTTCAGCTTATCGGTTGGCAATCGACGTGGTCGAGAAAAGACTGGTTGTCCTATGGTGATAATTTGATGCACGGTGTTCGCTCTTGTTGGGCGGTGATTCAAGTCCAATAAGGTGATGTCCTGATATTCTCAAAGGATGTCGGAAAAACGCGAGTTCACGTTGAAAGTAAAGATTTTTGGCTCGGAGACGGCAGTGATATTGTTAACTTCTAGGCAAGTTTGATTATCAATCAGTTTGTTTCGTTTGAGATCCACTAACAGGCCATAATGTCTTAAAAAATCGGCTCCGATGATCGGTGACTTAACATCGGCGATAGTAAAAACCCAAACGAACGATCGGCGAAGGCCAATGTCTATGGTAAGTCGTTTGGTACCATACGTTTTGATTGTACTACCATTAGCGGCAAAAAGTTGATTAGACTTCAGATGGTGGAGAAGTTCGCTCGGAGAGGGAGGAATAACAGAGATATCGGCACCAGTATCAATGAGGTATTGCTGGGAGGATTTTTGATCATGATCATGGATTCGTATTACGGTTAATGTTTTATTTACAGTCTGATTGTTTTTTTTTATATCGATTTATTAGTTCGGCCAGTGGCTGGAGAGTTAGTTTTTTTTTCAGGGCGAATATACACTGGAATTTTGCTGTCGTAGAAAATGCAAGGAATGTTTGCCTTATCGCCTTTTTGTTTTTCGCACTGTTTTGCCTGTGCTCCATGGTGGTAGTGGAACCAACAAATCCAACGGCGAGGTACTCTTGGTCGCGATGATTCACGTCGTTCTGGTGAACACTTTCTATGACGGCTTACCGAACGTCCTCGGTTTCGAAAATTTCCTGAAAAAGCTTCTTCCAAACGGCGAGACAGTGCTTCGATGCGTTGTTTCAAATTGGAAATTAACGATGTCTCGGTTGATTTGATCGCTGATATCTCGTTACGCGGTGCCTCCATAATTTTATCGGCGACTTTCGCTTGCTCCTCGAGCAGAGCGGATGGCATCGATGCGATAATCGAACGAACGGTATTAGGCAAAGCACGTAGCCACAGATTTGAGAGTACTGTGTCTGTACAGCTAGCACTTCCTAAACGTCGCATTTCTGATAGCAGCGCGCTCGGTTTCTGGTCACCAAGTGTCATTCCGGATAATAAACTCGAAAAACGTTGCATCTCCGATGGTCGGAAGTGTTCCATGATGGCGGTTTTGAGCGTCTCATATCGATCATTGTTCACTGATTCGTTACATTTGGCAATGGAGGTGTGGACAAATTTTTCACGAGGTCCAAGGGCCACAATCACTGCGTAAAACTTTTGTCTGTCGTGTTCTATTAGATTTACACTAAACGCTGCTTCTAGGCAGATAAACCAGGTATCCACATCATCTGCATCAAACTCAGGGTAATTTATTTTTGCAATCACTGTTTGCGTGCCACTTGTAGTGCCATTTTCATTGTCTTCGTTGTCCTTATCACCACCGCCATTGTCGAACTTGGTTTCTTTTTCGGTCATGACTATGATTCACTATTGTGTTTTTTTTTTTGTTTGAACTTAACGCGATCGCTGATTTTCGTAACAAAAACTGTTTTCGA
>NW_026682675.1:40549-50000 GCF_030247185.1 Malaya genurostris | reverse complement strand
CCATCTAACCTCTTGCTGCGTGACTGCGTGACGCTTCCGTGGCATAATTTATTCCACATTTTGGCCATTTGTGTCGCGTCCCGAGCCGTTTTTCCACTTGTCTTAAGCTTTCGATTCATTATTGCCAAAAATCTCTCGATGGGCAGTTGGGTAGATTAATGCTTTTATCGATGAAAGCTACGTTTTTATCGCGGTACCGGTGGATGACTCACCGACTGTCGTGGCATATCGCCAAATCTATCCAAAACTTCACGGGACCTTTATAGGTTTTAATGAAAGATAGTGCGCGTTTTTTGAGGTATTCTTCGAATCCATTATCTTATTCGTCACGAGCAGTTTGGGCTTTGTTCCGCAGTTGCACGTCCCTTGCCAAATCGGAAATTTTTTGGCAAATTTGTCTCTAAAACTAAAGCAAACTTTTGCTCTGATGGTTCTCAAGACACTAGTGTTAAAAGTTCTTTTTAAAAAGAATTCTCGTAGCAGTCACTTTTTGGCACTTACCGAAATATTTGTAATTCAAAATTTATTTCCGTTTCAAGGCTTTCATTAAATATAACGAATTGAGGGATATTTTTTAAAAATAATTCTTTGCTTTATAAAGAGGAAACGTTTCAAAACACACTGCTTTAACCGTCAAATGACTTTAGCTCTCGAAGCGAAGTAGTGTATTCCATTGCACCACAATTCGAGTGAGATGGCTCTTGGTACTATAGCCCTAGCAATCCAGAATCCCATCCTTCGCCGGCTACGAACTCTACCCGCATCCCAGCAGCGAGTTCACTCGGTTCGAGCCGACAGTCCGACAGATCAGCTAAGAAAACTTACAATCATATTGATTGATGATGAATTCATTAAACGTTCTGCAGCGTTTTTTTCTTTCTTTCTTATTTCTCGTTACCGTTGACAGTATTATTATTATTATTATTATTATTATTTCCCTTCATTACTATTTGTCGATGTCGGGCGTTGCTTCCACCCGACGGCGGCGGACTGGAGTAGCGCCTTTTTTCCGCCTCGCTGCGGCTCGATTCTGTTCGGCTTGGAGTGATTAACTTTTGATAAATCGTCTTTCCAGGAGTGGATTTTTGTCCATCGTCTGCCGTCGCTGGCAGTCGGAAAACTGGCAGGAATGCTAGAAAGCTAGACGACAATCGTTATCCGCAAGTGAAAATTGAGAAATAAGTCATCCGTCTTATTAGCTCCCGGACACACGTTACAGCTTCCGTCGGGTCGGATGGTTCGGGTAGGACACTGGAAGGACTCTGATCCCGAAAAAGGGGGTGGTGGTCGTGGATAGACGTAGTCGTTTATCATTATCCTACCGAGCGGCCTACGGGCCGTAGGGCCCTTTCTTAAGCCGGAAAACTATTTCGGAAGGATTCACCGTTTTGTGCCCTAGGCGATAATAGGCTTATCATAATGGTAAGGTCCTTCGGAGTGTTTCAACACGTAGAAAGAGGTTATAATCATTAATGAAGGCACTTTTATTGGTTCAGCATCAAATTGCTTTCTCTGCTGCTGCTGTTGCTGCTGTTGCTGCTGTGTAATCAATCACGGTGGGGTGCCTGACAACCTGGGAAAGTGCTCTGATTGAGGAAGGCCACATTTTAGTGCACCTGATCCTCTCTTGATATTGATTGTGTTTGTATGTGTGTGAGTTGTTGTTGTTGTTGTTGAAGGTAGACTCGGCCTTAACGGAGCAGAGATGCTGATGCTGTTAGTGTTCCAGGACGAGGAAGGCGGCTTACAATCAAAAGAACGAGCAAAATCATAAATCTTTCCAATCTCCAACACCGCCTCCCTCGTGTACACAATAGTTGAGACTGGAGAGCTAGAGCGAGCCTGCTGTTACCTCATTATCAGTACGTCAGAATCGCAGAAGGTTCCCGTCGAGAAAAGCAGGGACCAGACCATCTCACGTTTGAGTCTCGGTACATTACATTGGGTCTGTTGTTGTTATTGTTTTTTTTTTATTTCGTGTAGCCCGGGAGCACTTTCGGATCTGGATCCGTCCGCCGCGCCGGTCCGCGCCGTACAGGAGGCAACAGCACCAGTCGAACGACATCCGCACGCACCGACATCGCAGAAGATATATTATACTGATTACAGCGCGACGATACATGTAAGCTAATTCCGGTCTTTTATATTTATTGCAGTGCGTTTATGAAACAAAACGAGCCACCCCGGGTCCTCGCCGTTGAGCCACTGACGACGAGGGTGACCGGTTCATGATTTTTCACACACGGGCTGCTGCTTCACGTGTACGTTCTGGTCGTAGCAAAATATAAGTGTGTGTGTTTGTGTGCGTGCTCGTTTATCAAAACAATCGATTCGAGATTTTCGGTGTCTTCTTCGGTTCGGTGGTGGAATGTTTGCAAATCTGTCCGGTGGCGTTGGAAGTTTGTGGTTTTTTTTTTGGTAACCAGGAGACAGGAGGTAGCCTGACATATCCAGACAATCATCATAAACCAGGCGAAAGTCCAACTTGGATCTTGGATGCGTGAAACTGGAAGTAATAAATCCGTACCCGAGTTTGCCTAACCTACTCGCTTTGCTAGCTGCCAGGGACACAAGGTGCAATAAAATTTGTGCCATCTAATGATGCTGCTACCGCATCATTCCCCCCCCCCCCCCCCCCTCCTCTGGTTGATGATAGACGATAGCGGCAGCGAGTTTGAGGCCCCAAAGGCGATCACCACCATTTGCTGGTGCTCCCTTCTCGTGTGAGTTGAGCAGAACACTGTGGGAAAAATGACAATATGCGTGGCCCTAACTTTGGGAACGGGTTTTCCGAGAAATCCGTGTGTTCACAGTTCTCACACATAAATTACTCCTTCCATTACCGAGGTAGTAATTTGAAGTTTCAGTTTTGTTTTCGGTAGCTTTTATCCGATACAGTATTGCCACCGTTCACAGTTCGGAACCGTTGTCATCGTCACCGCCACCGCCGTCGTCGTCGTCGTCGTCGTCGTTGTCATCATCATCATCAGGATCATCCGGTTCGCATCCCGGGTGGCACATCCAACTAACGTGTGACTCACTCACTCGCCGGGAGCTATGGCCACGGGCTGTTTGGTCTCGGGTGCGGTTAGCTGAAATGCAATGAAAATAAAATCCCATAAATTTGTTAATAGTGACACTAATTAGACCAACCTAAGAGAGAGAGAGAGAGAACGGTTCTTCAATGTGAGCGTATGTGAGTAAGAGTGGAACCAGCAGACATGAATATATAAACATCTTGCAGCTGACTGCACGGTTCCAGCAGTCCTTGCCCCAGTCGTAAAGGTAGACAGAATGGTTGGCTGGAACGGAACGATGCAACCGGGAAGATACGGGGCTGCACTCGAGCACTTATAGGGAGCATGTTGGGAAACTTCTTTTTTTCTCTCTCTCTCCATCTATTCCAAGTTCTTCTGGGACCCGTCAGCAGCTTCAGGCACCCAGGGTGTGGAGTCGGTCGGTGGTCGGTAGATTATCGTTTATACTTCCACTTGGCTTGGGTACTAACTGTACCGGGTTTTGTTGAAGGAGTTACCTACTCGAGACCCGACCGATTGCTCCGGTGGAGAATGGAGAATCCTTCTGCTAAAATGCTTCCAGGCAGGTTCGACGAGTCCGGTCGAGCATAAATTGTAAAACATAATATTTTCCAACACACGTACGTACGTACGTACAACACACTTACAGGGCCGGGTGTGAGAAGTGGTTTCACTCTGGTTTAGCACAGAATGGAAAGAAAAATTATCCACCAAATTGAGGATAGGCCCGATAAAAAGGGGGTGGGCGGCAAACGAGACCTCGGCACGACGAACCGAGCATCGTCGTATACATATTCCTACATATGCTCGTGATCATCAGCGTGTAGTCATTTTTGCACATAATTACGATCGTTTACTGTTGTGTGTTTTTTTTTGCTTCTTTTCCTATCTCTCTCCCTCTGTGTCTCGTACAATCCAGCTTAGCCTGCGATGTCTTGGGCCTCCGAATGGAACGTGTTTTTTTTTGCATTTTCATTATTACTATCGATTCATTCGACGTTGGTTTGGTACGTTTGGGAATGTTTACTATTTGTCGGTATTTTTACAGTTGTTTTTTTTTCTCACTAAAGGGTGTGTTCAAAAATAACGGCACATTGACCAACATTAAACCGTTTCTAGAATTTTCTTGGAATTTTCAGCGAATGAAAAACTAGGTTCTGACTTACGTTTGTACCCGTACTGTATTGTACAGTATTGCACTGTAGTTTCGACCCAACGAATTTCGATTTGCCGCAATACAAAACGTAAGAAAGAACCGTGACAACACGTAGCGAATGTAAATTCATCGTGGTTTTTTCATTTTTCATTTTTTGCTCAGAGCGCATCACAACAATTTTGCTAAATTTTAAATAAAGAAAAATGTCTACACCGAAAAGTAAGAATACACTTAATCAAACTAATGAATCACCAAATCAAAAATGTGAAGTTTTGTGCACAAAATGTTGTACTATTCTAGTCTTTATTGACCTAAAAAATGCCCTAGAAAAATGAAATTAAAAAAAAACTATTGAGATTATGAAAACCATTTGATTTACCTTTGTTTTTTATTCATTATTGTTAGATAAAAGTGCGTGCCGCAAAATGTACTGTATTTTCAAAGTCGATGTACCGTTTTTCGCAAAAAATATATACGAGCAGTAGTTATCACTTATAACATTTGTTTTATTTAATTTCGTCTTTCTTTCCGACTGCTCGCAACTTTCTTACTACTCCGCTTAACAAATTGTTTGCAATCGATTTTTCCAGTGTTTTGTTTGTCGAGCTACAAATTGAACTGCTTGGTGGGAAAACGGGTCATTTATCTGAAAGCCATTTTTCCGAATTGATCATTTCGCCGAATGTCGTTTCGCATAAAGGGCCATTTCGCAGAAAGGGCCATTTCGTCGAAAGAGTAATTTCGCCGAAAGGGTCATTTCGCCGGAAAGGTCATTTCGTCGAAAAAGGTAATTTCGAATGTATCACAATATTATTTAACAAACTACAAAATCTGGCTATATACATAAAAAAAGTTTGATTGTTTTTGTGCCTTCTGGATGATTGATGTGGCGAAACCACATAAGCCAAGATAACTCGGCGGCACAAAGCCGCATTTGATACTTTTTCATCTACACTCATTTAACGGAAAATACCGTAAACATTTGCCTGGTAGATGCTTTGATTCTTAGTATATACTTAGAAAAAATCGTGTAAGCGTCGCAATTCACCTAAATTTATAATTCAAAACATGTAAAAATGAATCATACTGCTAGCATATCTGAAATTGACACCGAAATAAAAAACCAAAATTTATTTTTACTTGCCAATAGATGTAATATTCTGTAAACACCCGGGAAATTACGGCATGGTCGAGTTTACATCAAGTGTAAGTTTCATTCATCGAGGAGTGTAGCTAATAAAGTCAGTAGGGTTTCTTGGGAATTCCGTTCAGAGGTTCAGAGGGAAAATCTTCAAAAGAGTAGGGATTTTGGATTAAACGAGGAAAAATGAAAATTATCCATTATTTTAGATATAACATAGTCTAGAAGTACGGTTGTAGGTCAACAAAACGGGCATTTTCCATGCACATATTTGGAGCAGGAAATTCAACATAAAATTGCATCATAGTTCTTTATTTTTCAATATACTTTAGAAACGACACTAAGCATTAATTTGAAAATGCAGTCATATTCGTCGAAGTATTAATGCATCCCAATTTAGATTTACTTCCATGATGGTTTTCAATCAAGTTCCAGATTCAACTGATGTCTATTTAACATTGCTTTTGATTTACATGTCGTGAAAATTTCAACATTTTTTTTTTAGTATGGACAGCGCAGCTCGATTCAAACTGTTTGAGGCATTGATGAGGCTGAAAAAAAGTTTTAGGATGTTCGAGATTTTCCGTCTTCGAAATTTTTCATTTGGCACCAAATTTACTCCGTTAGTTCGGTACCGCCCAAACACTTTTCAAGTGTAAAGACAGTATACTGGATCAAAGCCAAAGCATAGTTGATCCTTGATCTTCTTCATGAAAGACCAAAGACACTTCCTGAGGCACTCTTCTGTGTAAATCGCACCGTTGATTGTTCCGGAAATGATGACCGGCGTGCTTGTTTCACTACCACAACCGCAAATCACTTGCCTGATCAGTAACTTCTTTGCAAGTTTCGATCATTTCTTCTTTGAACTGAGACTGTGCAACGAAAAATTCTTAATTAAAAATGAAAAAATTTTCCCCGTACCCGAAACTTTGTTATTTTTTAGCCTTCGGTTTCGTTTTCGGGTTCAAATATCCGAATCACAATCATCTCTATACGCAAATTGTTATACCCAAGCTCGACCAGTACCCGTTACAAAAGAGAAAAAAAATTCCTTGCCCGACCCGAGCTAAAATTCGACTAATTTTAGTGTTCTGTTTAAACTGAGATGTTTTAAGTATGTCCTGTCCTGTTTAAACAGTAGACATCGAAAAAATCATGTAAATTTGAGTCTCAATAGGCTCACAAAAAGAAATGTCATAATCTATTGAAATTTACATCCAAAAATATGTAACCATTATTCACTTACAGTTTGTTTACATTTTGATATTTTATTATCACCCAAGAAAATACGGCATGCTTAGATTTATCTCATGAGTAGTTTTCAGTTCCGAGATTTTGAAAATTTGACTTTTGAATTACCGGATTTATGCGATGAGCATCTCTGACGATAGACGAGTAGACACTCGTATCGGTCGCAGTGACTGACACAGTTGTCCAGAAAATCGTCACCAGACGATGATTCAGTTGGTAGGAAATGTGTTGCATCCTGCTATCAACAGCTAGAATAATTGCGATAGCACAAATCGCACAAGTGCCGTGCTGTTCGAATATGAAGGATGTGTCAATAATGTTGCTCACCAGGCAAGGCAAGGACTAGGCATTTTAAGTCTATTAGCCATTTTAATCTTGTTCATTGCAGGTAATGAAGACGGAACTGACACTCCTTGGTGCGAAACGGTACGTTTAAGGCAGATGATTGATGTGTGCTTCTTCAATCATTTCGTGATTTTGAGTTCTGTAGGTATTTCGGATTCAACAAGCACTGGAAGATATCAAACTCGATAGTTCATGAACGATTTATTTAGGACATGACCAACATCTTAATTTTACCATTCACCAGAGCCTTCTTTTTGTAGTGAGCTCAGATTATTCCGAACGCATCATATGAGAGTTCGACTAGACATTTAGCTTTGGCACTGGAAATGTTACTCCTGCCATCTAAATACTGTTCGCATAAAAATCTGAGTAGCAGATTTTGTAAAGGGTTTATGCAAATTTGATTGTAAAAACCAATAGACAATTTGTTTGTAATAACTATCGAAGAAATCTGCCTAGAAAAATCGAAGACGAAAATTTTTTTTCATGATTCCAGATGTCTTAACAAAACTGCGTGAATTGTCGAGATTTGTTGTTATCTCCAGAATAAAAATTCTAAAATATCGACTGGAAGTAAAAAATTGTCTCGAAGGTTGATTTTTTTGAATTTTTTTTTTCATATAACAGTTGTCTTGACGTTTCATGCATTTCTTTGACATCGAAAAAAATTCTAATTCTGATCTCAATACAATACAAAGCAATCACGATAATAGTAGCGTCAGAGTTTGTAAAATCGCCAAAAAAAGATCAGTATTTTTATTTTTTGTTCAAGTTTTGATAATTTGGTTCTATTTGATCATTGAAATGACTTTCTGAAAACAAAAAGTTCTCTTCAATTTTTTAGTAGTCATGCCGTTTTTTTGCAAATAAACTTATTTCAATGAAACTTTCACAGATCGTAGATAATACAGTAAACTTAAACTTATTATTGCAAAAAAATAATTTTTCATATTTTTTTCTATACAATTTATAAAAACAATTGATTTGTTCTATTGTATTATGAAAAATATTTCTCGATTTTTGAAAAATCCAGAACACTGAAAAAATCAATTCATTTGAAAAATTTTATAGGAAAAAAAAAAAGATTTTTTTTGTAAATTTTATACAATAAGCTTAAGTTTAATGTATGATGTACGATATGTGAAAGATTCTTTCAAATATGATTATTCGTTAAAGAATGGCATGACTTTACTATAACTTTGAGGTACATTTTTTTTTTTTAGAAATAATTTTAATGAATGATCAAATAGAACCAATTTATTAACACTTGAACACTTGAATATTAATTTTTTTTTTGGCGGTTTTCTTGTTTTGATCTAGATTTTTTTTTGTTTTGCCCTAGAATTGCATGAAACTTCGGGATCTAGTGTTATTTTTAGATTTTTTAAATCAATTCTCTGACAAATTTTCGATGCATTTCTAAGAAATTTGGCATAAAAAAAACATTTTTCGATTTCGCAAATCTCAAAATTTTTCTAAGGTCCAAGGTCGATTTTTTTCATAAATACGTTTATTTCATAGGCAATATACATAAGTTATTCTTCGCTGTGGCGTCGTATATTGTATATAGTACTTATAACCTAATACATTTCGCATATCATATTAGTATGTTGGTATTCATGAGTTAATCTAAACACTATTTTCATCCAGCGAGTTGCTATTATAAATTACATAAAAAAAACATTTATTTTGTCTATGATCTTATAACTATTGCAGGTTTGTTTGTATCAGCTCATCACTTTTATTCAATATAATATAGCTGGCTATTGGTTGAACTCGTGGAAGAGAAAGGAGTCTAACATAAAATAAAATTTTAATTGGAACTCCAATGGATGAGTTCCAAAGTCGATGTTTTTTAGTAGATAAAAAACGTCTTGAACCCGGATTTTTGAGTGAACGGCTTTTATTAGCTCATCGGTCAACGAGTCTACGCTCGGGCAAGCATTTTCGATTTTATACTTCAATCTGTAAATCTCTTCCTAACAAGCTTCTTTTTTAATTCTTGAAACAGAAAGTAGTTAATTGGGGCTGAATCTGATGAATACAGTGGATGCGGTAGTAATTCGATCTTCAATTCATGGATTTTAGCGTTCGTTACGATTGACTTGTGGCAATGTGCATTTGATCAGTTGTGAGAAATCATAGCAGCAATTTTTTCTACTGTAATTTTTGTTTTCGATTTTCTTTAACGATGTAATAATCTTTTAAGGCGATTTCTGAGAAAATACAACCGTTTTTTTTCAACCAGAATGTGTTGTGTTATTCGGTGTTTTCTCGACCACGATAAGATTCAGTAAAGCAGTTAAAAAATGGTTGATTTGCTTGAAGCAGAGCCTGGATAATGCTTATGAAGCCATTTTTACCTTTTTTTTGTAGTATTTTTGCTTTACAGCCGGGTTCCTCTAAAAACAATTTTCGAACTAGCAAGAAAAAAAACTTTTCCGTATATATCAGGAAAATACTTTTAGAAATTATATAGAAATAGTCCCGAGGGTACGCGTGACCGAGAAGTTGGTA
>NW_026682675.1:0-40049 GCF_030247185.1 Malaya genurostris | reverse complement strand
AAAATAAATAACAGCCACGCGACATGCAGCCTTGAAGAGGTGGCGCGTAGACCAAGGGAAAAGCCACAAGAAAAATTATAGTTGATACATGTGTTGCACAATAATTATTCATCGACATTGTACTATAAATCTAAAATGTAGCTGTAATTTAAATTTATCGCTTGGTCAGGTTGGAAGAGGTTGATTTTGTGGTGTTGGTGGTTGTTTGGACACCGCTGCAAGTTGGGCGCTACCAGAGGGAAGTTGATGGAAGGTGCGAACATACCCGAGAATGGGTATAGATTAAGGAGTGCAAGAAACTATTACTATTTCAATGAGCATAATTTTCTTCATGACGATGGAAAATCGGCTGGCATTATCCGTTCCAGCTAGGTTCGTTTCACTGAATTTCACGTGGCTTTCACAAACACAACGAAAAAATGAACATTTCAACACGGCCTTCATTTAAATGAACTTTTTTGGTCAAATTTGGCTTCATGTCACCAATCCAAAATCATGTTCAATACAATGATCTAAAACGCTGATAATGTCAGAGACATAACCAGAAGACGTGAACACAAATGAATTGGATGAAGCGATTTCTTTGAAGCTAAACAAACTGGAATTCTGAAACCGAATTTTGGAGCCGTAAGCTAGAACTGAATTCGGAACGTTCATTCTGAAACTCAATTTTGATGTAAGATTCTTGAACAAATTTCTGAACTGAACTCGGAAACTGAGCTCTGAAACTGAATTCTAGAACCGAGTTCTGGATCTGGGTTGTCGAACTGGACACTGAACCTATGTTCTGGAACTGGGTAAACTTTTGGAACTGAATTCGAGATCAGGATTCTGGTTCGGCACTGAATTCCTTGCCCTGAACTCATGATTCTGATCTACAACTGAATTTTAGTTACAGAGTTTCGGTCCAGGTTTCCGGTCGTCAAAAGGTAAGATAACTAAGTGCTCACAAATTCCTATCTCATGTCTCCCCGTGTGTCTATGATGACATTTGATCTATAGAAATCCGTCGAATGGGTGTTATCGCCTTTTGCGTTAGTAACAGTATGAGAGGGTGCAAATTGGTTTATATGTATTAATTTATTTGAATTGCGAAAATTATTTAAAATCCTTCAATCGCCTTAACGTCCTATTGCTGAAGCGTATTTAAACCCTTAAAGGCTGAGGCTAGTAAGTCGCGTATAACCACGTGTCACATTCTGCGTATTACCTTTCTCTCCATGCTCTCTTGCATATGTGCTAAAGTTTGTTTTAGATAGAATTGGAACAGAGACAATTGCCTCTATTTCAGTTATTTATTATTGAATTAAAGATCTTTTTTTATACAAATGTAGCGTTTCTTTATACTTTTGAGAAAAAATACGGATAACATTATTCGTCACGGTTTCGAAGGAATTCTCCAATTTTTCCTGTAACACGGCTCATTAGGCGGCGCACACCTTCTTCGTCCATCGTTTTAGCTATCTTATTCCACCAGGTCGTCATCTGATTGATGTATTTGACAACCTTTCCCTTTGCTCTGAGTCTCTTCTTCATGATTGCCCAGTTTTTCTCAATAGGGCGGAACTGGGGGCAGTTGGGTGGGTTAAGGTTTTTCGGAACAAACTGGACCCCTTTCTTTGCATACCATTCTTGAACGACTTTGTTGTTATGACAGCTTGCCAAATCTGGCCAAAACATTACGGGATGGTTGTGGGATCGAGTGAACGGCAAAATTCGTTTTTGGAGAGTCATTGTCTTATTTGTAACGAAAACTTTCTTTTTTTGCCACAGCTGCAAATGCCCTGCAAATCATAAATTTTCTTTCAAATTTGTCATCAAAAACAAATTTAAATTTGGCTGGAACATCCCCACGAGCCGCTGCCAAGTAAAATTTTTGACCTGGGATTTGTCCGAAGTCAGCCTTGACATAGGTTTCATCGTTCATCAGAAGACACCCGTAGAACTTGGTCAGCACTTGGTCATATAGTTTCCGAGCATGAATTTTGACCACACTATTCTGTTTCATGGTCCGACTTGGCTGTTTGCTAGCTCGATACGACTTGATTCATTCCCGGAGTCGAGTTCTCCTCAAGGTACTATGGGCAGCACCGAATTTTCTGGCCAAATCACGGTCCGACATATTAGGATTCCTCTTGATCGTCTTCAAAATCTTACCACGCAGTTTCCGGTCGACAGTTTCACTCCTACGATTGGCTTGAGGCTTCCGAATCGTTGTCAATGTTTTCTTATACCGTTTTGTAACGCCCCATACGGTATTTCTGGGCAATTTCAGTTGTTTAGCTAGCCTAGATGCAGACCACAATGGATTTTCCAAATACCTGTGCACAATTTTTTCCCTTCTTTCGGCTTCCATGTTGATTGTTTACAAAGTACAGTCGATTTGCGGAATGTCAAAAATCATACGTGAAGCTGACAAAATTCCCGAAACGTGGGCGCCAAGAACTTCCAAATCCGTCCACCAGGAGCGCCACAATATGAGTAAAAGTTTGTTCCATTTCTAAAGGAAGCAAGCTTCAAATGACTCTCGATGCGCCGAGTGGCCAAGAAAGTTTTGATATTTTCGGTTACAAGTTTGACTACATCACATAAAATCCAATAAAGTTACCGTTTTTTTGGCAGCCTATTTGAGCCGAAACAATGGTGCGTGCTTAGAAATCGACTTACCTTCTCAAAAATGACATTCACTTCACTTTTATCGCGACAGCACCTATGTTTTTATGCATTAATCGCCTCTAAATTAAATGGTCGTCAAATGGTGAGATAACTAAGTCCTCACAAGTCCCTATCTCATGCCTCCCCGAGCGTCTATGATGACATTTGGTCAATAGAACGGCGTCGACTGGGTGCTATCGCCTTCTGCGTTAGTAGCAGAATGAGAGGGTGCGAAATGGCTTGTAGGTTGAAGCCCATCCTAAAGTGCAGTGTTTATCATAGTATATTACAACATATAATTGTGTTGTTTATTACATCATGTATTATTATTATTATTATTTTTATTATTATTATTATTAGAAGAGCGTAACTTACACTGCGACATTACCTGTTATATTGTATCATAGCATATTATTTCATATATTATCGTCTTACACTATTTTATGTTATTATATAATATGTTGTATGGTATTATACTGCATTGCATTATATCATATTATATTGTATTATATTATATTATATTTTATTATATTTTTTTTTTTGTTTCGATTATAGAGGTTTTAACCTTAAGGTCATTCGCCTCTTCGGGCCAGAAAAATTTTCTGACCCTATGTGCGGGGTTGGGAATCGAACCCAGGCGGGCTGCATGAAAGGCATCGACTTACCCATCACACTATACCCGTCCCCTTTTTATTATATTATGTTATATTATATTTCTATTATATTATGTTATATTGTATCGCATTATGTTGTATTATATTATATTATATTGTAGGGTTTATTATGAGTAATACTACGTACCTCTGCGCAAAATATAAATTTGTTTTCCTTATAAGTTATCATTTTTAAAGTAACTTTCAACTAAATATCAAGGTCGTCACAAGGTGAGCTTGGTCCTCACTGGATCCTGTTTCATGCCTACACGTGTGTCTGTGGTGACAAATGGTCGATTGAATGCGTTGATGGCAGAATGAGAGGATGAGAAATGACATATAAATTCAAGTAATATAATATCATAGCACATCGCAACATATCATTTTATTTATTCTATTATTTATTATATAATTCATTGTACTATATTATATTGTTTTTTATTGTTATTTTCATTATTATATTGATTGTTATTATTATTAATTTGTCATCAATAATAATAACATATATTATTTTTATAGATGTGGATATTATTATTGTAATTAGAAGAGAAATATTCTACTTCCTGCAGTATTGCGAAGATAGAAGAGCATAACTGACACTCTACATTAACTGTTATTTTATATCATGTTTTATAATATATTATATTATATTGTATGACATTGTATTATATTATTTCGTAATCTATTATATCATTTTATGTTATATTAATTTCATTACACTATGTTTCATTGTATTTATCAATATAAAACATTTTGCACGGGGGCGTAAAGGGGAGGGAGCATCAGGGCATCGGACGAATTGATGACTGGACGAGGGATTGTGGATAGCCAGCCCAAGTCACTTGAAGGAAACTTGTTTCCTTCTGAAGGTTTGAAATGAGTCTGACGCGCCCTTCTCAAACAAACCATCAGGCGGGTTCAAGCATGTATAGCGATATTCTTCATCCATGCACTGGATATTATGGTTGGAAGAGCATCTTTTATTCCCGCGGAATACGAGTAAGTGATTCTACTTACGTATCCGCCCAACCCTTTTTGTTCGCTTTTCGGTAACAGCTATAGTAAGAAGGTGAATGGATGAGTCATATCGGGGCTACTGTAAGTCTACCCGCATCCACTGGCAAGTCCTTGAACTGATGGTGGCTTCACTTCACATCACATCACATCACATTAATCGCCTCTAAATTAAATTATCTAGACATCGTCAGGATAGATTTTTGATCCATGCTTTTGAAGGCGAGATGATCAATGAACAAGTTGAAAGACGACGTTTTCAGCTATGCAATTCTTCCTTCAGAAAAAAAACTCTCCCGACCGCTAAAGTCAATGAATCATTCTGAAATTGTCACAGAATAATCTAAACCAATTTTCTAAGAGATTGTCAGTTGGGTTCCGTTTCTGAGAAAATCAGATTTGAAGCATAAAAATAGAACTCTAAAACATCCTAAAACACACTGGCCTTAGCCCTTAATGTGACTTTAAATTGTCAACTTGTTTTCGTTCGCAGCATTTCTTGCAATTAATGAATTAGCATATTGCACATCATCCTTATATATGAGCAAGAATGTTTTTGTGAATAAATAATAATATATGCGTTTATAGGCAAAATATTCAGAAGTGCACAATTTCTTGCTATGTTACAAAAGGGTGTAATTTGCTGGTTTAGAAAACTGTAGGTTTGGAAAGTTTCGATACAGTATGAAACGAAACATTAAATGAAAACTCGAGTATTGGTAAGATTAGAAAATTTTAATTACACCCAAACCTCCGTTTACGAACACTTTTTTTACGTAACCTCTTTTTACGTAACTCTTTTTACGAACCAAATCCCAAATAACGTAATCTTTTTTTACGAACCAACTTCGTAAAAATAGGTTTTTGCATCCAATGAAAACAATTTCCTTCTCCATGGAAATTACTACAATGTGGGTATTTTCGGAACGGGATTGATGAGTATATGACGGAAAACGATGTTTGAAGTGGTTCGGAAATCCAAGATGGCGTCTTCCGGTTTGACGATATTCCTTAAAAACCTTTACAATGTAGATATTTTCGGACCGGAATTGATGAGTAGATGACGGAAAACGATGTTTGAGGTGGTTCGGAAATCCAAGATGGCGACTTCCGGTTTGACGATATTCCTTAAAAACCCTTGCAATATGGGTATTTTCGGAACGGGATTGATGAGTAGATGACGGAAAACGATGTTTGAAGTGGTTCGGAAATCCAAGATGGCGTCTTCCGGTTTGACGATATTCCTTAAAAACCTTTACAATGTAGATATTTTCGGACCGGAATTGATGAGTAGATGACGGAAAACGATGTTTGAGGTGGTTCGGAAATCCAAGATGGCGACTTCCGGTTTGACGATATTCCTTAAAAACCCTTGCAATATGGGTATTTTCGGAACGGGATTGATGAGTAGATGACGGAAAACGATGTTTGAGGTGGTTCGGAAATCCAAGATGGCGACTTCCGGTTTGACGATATTCCTTAAAAACCCTTGCAATATGGGTATTTTCGGAACGGGATTGATGAGTAGATGACGGAAAACGATGTTTGAAGTGGTTCGGAAATCCAAGATGACAGCTCTCGGTACTTTGATATTGCTTAAAAACATTTACAATATGGGTATTTTCGGGACGGGTTTGATGAGTATATACCGGATAAATGAAAGCGCTTCAAAAATCTAAATGGTGAGTTCAGTTGTATCGGTATTCTTTGACGATCGTTACGATATGATTATATATCGTTTAAAAAAAAGTTATGCTTCTGACAAAGGTGTTTCCTGCTAATCATTATTGTTTGAATATTGTACTATATTTTCGAAATGACCATAACAAGTAGACGTCTGAACAGCTAAAAAAAATTTATATTATTATAGTTATATTGTATGCTTTCATTTTTTTTATTGAACAACTGGAAGTCTCAATCTAATATTTGGAATCAACCACAAACATTAAAATTTGGTTTCAAATCAATGACCGTGTTCTCCAATTTTTTTTAATTGTTACACTTATAATTCCAGTTGTTTTAGTGTACGTGATAAAGTCGAAAAAAGTACTGTTACTCTCATCGCGACACATTTGTTTTTTATTTAAACTTGTCAAAATATCATGTCAACTGGCCCGTCGGAATATGATTTAAGATTTTGTAAGCCATTGAGAAAAAGGGATATTATTTGGCTCAAGTGGTAAAAGTCAGTTAGACAGCCACATGACACAGAATTTCTGACATTTATGAGCAATTTTAGAAATAAAGGAATCTGTTCGACTCAATATTTATTTTCAGAATGTCGAAATTTAAAACCGTAACTAACCACTTCAAACATCGTTTTCCGTCATCTACTCATCAATTCCGGTTCGAAAATACCCACATTGTAAGGGTTTTTAAGAATATTGATAAACCGGAAATCGCCATCTTGAAATTTGAACTGACCCCAACCACCATTTTCTTGCACCCACTTATCACATCCGTTCCGAAAATGGCCATGTGATTGAGGGTTTTCACATTCATTACACAAAACTTTTTTTACGAAGTAAATTAAAAATAACGTAAACTTTTTTTACGAACCAAATCCCAAATAACGTGAACTTTTTTTTACGAACTACCTCCATTTACGAACCCCCGTTTAGTTCATAAATGGAGGTTTCGGTGTACACATATAAAACTGAAGAACATAAATTAAACAACAATTTCAAAGATCGAAAGTCTTTCGGTAGTGTTAGAATCTACTTTATGCAAACATATCATTTTGGCGGGAATGGTCGAAGGAACGGTAAAAAAATTTGGATACAAAATTCAACCCCGAAATTCAGCTCTAGAATCCAGATACGGAATTGAGCTCAAAATTGTTTGAAATTTAGTTCTTGAACTCAGTTACACTTCTAGAATTGTGGTACTGAATTTTGGATCCAAATTAAAGAACCTACATTTCAAAACTGAATTCTGAACCTGGATTTTTGAATTCGTTTTAGAACTAAATTCTTGAAATACAACTGAATTTTGGACCTGAGTTTTGGTCCTGGTTTTCGGTTAGAAATTCAGGTTAAGAATTCAGTGTCAGAATTCTGAAACTGAATTCTAAATCGTAATTACGGACAGACGATTTGGAACTGAAGTCGGAAGTGTGAACCATTCAGATTCAAGTCTACACAGAAAAATAATGAAATTTACACGGCATGTAAATAAATATTACTATGAAATAGACATAAATTGAATCGAAAACTTGATTTAAAACCATGCTCGATGTAAAATTAAATTGAACTGCATAGATTTTCCAATGAACAAGACTGTATATTTAGAAAAAAACGCTTTGAACTGTAAAGTAACTTACCATTCAATTGCCTGCTCCAAATATGTGGATGAAAATTGATGTAAATTCACAAAATATTTTTATCTGTGTAGGATTCATTTCCGATATTTAGCTTTAGTGCCCAGGTCTAGAATCAAGATCCTGATATCAGTTTGAGATTTCGGATCCAAAATCCAGGCTTAGAATCAAGTTCTAAGGTTCGGTTTCATTTTCAGAACTCTAGAACTCGATTTTGTACACTTCGAAAAAAACCCATGCACATAAATGGAGCATCGCAGTTCACGCAAATTTACGTGCAATAACATTCATTATTGTGTACTAAATTCCGTGAGATAAAATTCATTGCAATAAATAAAAAAAAGAATATTGATAGCGACCGCCGTGACTTGAACCAAGAATCATTGGATCACAAAGTACGTCTGTTAATCGATTGATCCAGAGAAGCACACATCTGTTTGGCTGATAAAATGTGCATTTAAATACCTACATTCGCACCTGTTACCACAATACAAGTTACAGTCGAAACCAACAAAATTCACTCTAATCTAATGTTAAGTTATTCCAAATGAAATTTTCCGTCATTTAACAAACTAGGTCTTCCTGAATTACATCGTATGAAGGATTATCTTTTTGAATTACGTCGTATGAAGGATTATGTCACCTGCAAAATTCAATTTTGTTTGTGTATGGCCTTGAATTATGAACGTGGAACTGAATGAAAAATCTGATGTGGGATTTTCAAACTGACTTTCAGAACGCAACTTTAGAATTGGATTCTAAGTCGATGCCTTTCACGCAGCCCACCTGGGTTCGATTCCGTACTTGTTATACAAATAACTTGACAGCTCATACTTCGTTCTCAGAATTTATATTACAGTGTCAATATTGTAGATGTACTAACTCCGTAAAACCAAAGAATTTTTTTTTGTTGGCAAATTCCTTGAAACGTCGAGATCTGTTTTAATCTCTAGAAATTTTTTTTCCGAAAGGTGGGTGGGTAATGTCAGAAACAAAACTGGAATACATGAATACGAGAAAAGCAAACATGCTTCTTTCACACCTCCGAATATTAACAATCGTTCATATTAGATGATTGATTGAGTGAAAAAAAAAAACAAAAACAGGATTTGAAGGCAGTTTCAAAATTCTGGTTCAGATCAAAATTTTGTTCCAAAATTCAGATCTAGAATACATATTCTGAGAGTTCTGGATACCTATTCTGAACTCAAATTAAAGCACTAAATTTAGTTGCAAATCTAGTCAAGGAACCAGTTCTAAAAACCTAGCTGCAGAATCTAGAATTAGGATTCAGTTTTGGAGTCTAAGTTTCAACTTTCATCCCGTATGCTGGGCCAAAATTCTGAAACTGCATTCTAAAACCAAAATTAAGTTCAAAATTCAGATGGAATATGGATCCAAAACTCAGTTTTAGAATTCAGTTCCAAAATCCAATTTAAATGAGGCTTTACAAGCGAATGATATCGCAGCCTGAGCGTTTGAAGCTTTATACCACACAGAAAAGATCTGTTTTGGCTACTGCTGATTAACGCTGACTACATTAATTCATTATTTTATTTACGTGACTTTTAATTGAATTCATTCGTCACATAAGATGACTACTCGCTTCGCCTGAGACAGTGGCGTACAGAGAAAATTTGGCGCCCGGGGCAAAATGAGTTTTACCGCCTTAATTGTTGATTTAGTGAGCAAAAAAAACACCATCTCCGGAAAGATGTCTTGGACGAGCAAAAAAAAGTGTCAAGAATTGGTTTGCCGCACCCCTGAAAATGTTGCACCCAGGGTGAATGCCCCCTTCACCCCCCTTTAGATAGGCCACTGGCCTGAGACTACCTCAAAACCGTCGTCCTAGCGCGAAGAAGACAAGCAAGAGTAACAAGTTTTCCTCATTGTTTCCAAAAGTTTGAGAAAACTAAGCTTTTGAGTTATCTATGGTTATCTCACACTGTTTAAAGTTTAATCCTAAATTACTAATATTTTCTCCGATAGTTTGTAGACAAAAAATGTTTTTGAGTTAAATACAACAAGAAATATAAACGATTAAGTTCTATCCTTTCTTGAACTGGTAAATTTTGAAACGGCGCCTCATAGTAAAGTAAGACGTATTCACGACAAAAAATCGACTGGGACTGAGACCGCGTTAGTTCGGAAATCCGCGTAGAAAAAAACTCTGTAAATCTAAAGAGTTTTTTTTTATGCTAAATGTCTAAGAAATGCTTGAAACGTCGAAATCTGCTGTAATATAAAATATAAATATATATATATATATATATATATATATATATATATATATATATATATATATATATATATATATATATATATATATATATATGTATATATATATATATATATATATATATATATATATATATATATATATATATATATATATATATATATATATATATATATATATATATATATATATATATATATATATATATATATATATATATATGTATATATATATATTTTTTTTTTATATTTTATCATGGAACACCTGGCAAAAAAAATTCACTGTGCGGAACAATCAATGAAAAATAACTAAGTGACTAAATTGGAAGAATTTTTCAAAAACTTCAAATATATTTTCATTCAAATCATAATGACGCCTTTTTGAAATTTCATAAATCATTTTGACAGAGCCGGACAACCAAAATTTTGATTACGCGTGAGAACAATGGGAGCTGTCAAGTTGTTACCCGGTCGTGGACTACTCTTTTGAGTCGATTTTATTTCTTTCTCCTTTTGCTGAACGTTACCAAAAAACTAAAGTCGATAGAATGGCGGACGTATTGAAGCAAACCCGTTGACAACTTGAAAGCTCCCATCCATCGAGTATATAAGTAAAAGTTTTGGTTCTCTGGTTCCACAATGGCGTCGTAAATGTAACTACATTTGAAAATAAAGTATGACGAGTCTAAGACGAAACGTAAAGATAGTGAAATTGGTTATGTGCCCTAGCAAAAAATAACGTTAATCCCTAAATAAAGTATCTGTTTTTCGACAATCCGCAGTTAAGGCTTTTATATTTAAATAAATAATATAAATTTTGCTAGCAGTTCTTAACATTAATAAAACAAATAATGATGATTAGTTACTATGGTTTAGTAAAGGAATAATTTTTCTCTTTTCGTATTCATCAATGTATGGTTTAAACATGGTTCATCACATTTCAATGATAAATTAAAGTGAAGTAATTTATTCTACTGAATCTTGAATTTAAATACTACTAATTTCCAAACTAAGGAGTATATCTATAATTCACTTATGTTTATTAGAGTCGTTAGCAGATCATCCAATGATAGTAAATATTCCTACAAATGGCTGCTAACGCCTTGCGTTTTCGTTGATACAACTAAATAGATTAGGTACTCTTTTATCACCCACCACATTTCGATAAACACTGTTTCGAACTCGAAAAACTTTAAAAGCTACAATTGCAATTACTATCAATAGGGTAACAGAAAAAATTTGGGCACTGTATACATTTTGGTCCCTAACAAACTTTTTGGATTTTGAATTACTTATTACGGAAAGATTTTTCAAGGATATTAGGATAGATGACGAAAAATTAAGAGGAGGTTGAATTTTCGCAATGTTTTCTCAAAAGATATTCCATCTTAAAAACGACGTGTTTTGTGTGTAATGTACTGAGCCAATAATTAAGAGCTATTTGATGTAAGAATTGTAAAAATAAAAGCAAAACAATCTTTTATAAATATTGCGTTTTCGCTACTTTTGATATTGTGTAAGATGACTGATTGTAAACAACAATATTACAGAGCTAGATATTCGGAATTGGTTCAAGGATGTGTTAGCGAATTTGGAAGGAGAAGGGCTCTATGAAGTCCTCATGAGTGCCGACGGTGTACTAAATGATTCTTCCTTCTATCTTGACCCAGCTATCGATAAAGTGATTTCTAGACGTGGATCAAAAAATTTCCGGAATTTAATCAGAAAATTCAAAATACAATATTGTTCATCAAAATCGAAACTGTCCCCTTCCAAGTACTCCCCACCAACTGCAATAAACGTATGCCAGCGCTTGATCCAATCTTCGAAACATTTTTTATACATCCAAACCTCCATTTACGTAATAATCGAGACTTCGAATTCTGAGGTAAAAAAAGTTTACGTTATTTGGAATTTTCAACGTAAAAAAAGTTTTCCCTGTGTATGTATATTATTGGATATGTATAATACAATTGACAACAAAAATTATTAGTATTTGCATGAAAAGGATGTTCTAGGTCACATCAATTTCCAAGATGGCGACTTCCGGTTCATCGATATTCGTTACAAACCATCAGAATATGGGTATTTTTGGAACGGGTTTGATGAGTACATAATGGAAAACAATGTTTGAGGCGGTTCTGAATTCCAAGATGGCGAAGGCGAGTTTAATGATATTTCTTGAAAACCTTTAAAATATGTGTCGATAGTACTCGAACTGCTCGAATACCTTAACAATATGCATATTTTCGAAACGGTTTTCATGAGTAGGCATTTACATTATTGAGTCAGCAATATGATATCTGCGGCAGATTTAAATTATAGCCGGATTTAGCAAAAAAAACGTGTTTAATCCACCTAGCAGTGAGATGATACCTTTTTTTATCAATATGCATGTGTTTTTTCCATGAATATTCTTCGGTGTTTAAGTTTTCATGACATTATTTTAATGACCGTCGTTTTAAGCGACAATTTGAGATTTTAATCACTCATTACTCTGTAATGTCGAAACTGCAAATCGGATCGAATTTAAATCTAGAAGTGTGATAATCGATTAAAGATGCCATGATATGTAAGTTCCACTTTAGAGTTTACGGTAATTTAAGGTACTTCCAGAGCCGGTATTCAGGAACCAGCATAACCCAAACCGATTCGTATGGCCATATGACGAATAAATTACAGTTTTGAGTACAACTTTGAAGCTTAATTGGATAAAATTCATGAATTTTTGTATGTATGTATAAAACTAATTAATTTTGTATATAAGTTTAATTCAATTTGAATTTTTGTTTCTGAAATTTGATTAGGCTTTTTTGAGAAAACGATTGAGCTTTGAGAAACGATTTTATACTGGAACCGGAATTCTAAAATCGGTATGGCCGAAGTCAGATAAATTCACCTGAATAGCTGTATAGTTTACATTTGTTTCAAAATATTTGAAAATCAGTGAAGACATCTTTGAGAAATCATAGCACGAATTAAATTTTTAGGTGCCTTCTGAATCGACAACTGAATACCACTAAAACTGAAAAAAGTTAATTTTTTTTATCGACTATCCAAATCTGCTAACCCGATAAACCTGATTAATTTATGTGGAATAGACATTTTTATACTAATCACCCTGTATCCTCGAAACCGGAAGTTGGATCTGACTGAAGAGCAAGATGTTTTAAAGAATCTTGAAACTTTTCATTTGCATCTTAGATGATTCTTAGATTTCATTTGAATCTTAGATCGGTTCAACCATCTACGAGAAGAATGAGTTACAAAATTTTGATTTCGTTTCATATATCATCCTGTAGTTCCGGAACCAGAGGTCGGAACCAAACATAATTCAGGAACTTTGTTTGGGAGCATACGAATTTTCGTATGAATCTGAATTTTAGAAAAGAAATTTTCCGAGAAAATTGAGTGAAATTATTTGTCACACACGCATTTGCTGATCTCGACGAACTGATTCGAATGGTATATGGATGTTATGTTCTTCCAGCATTTATTGCTGTAAGTAGTTTAAAACAATATAATTAAAAAAAATCTGCCATCATCTGGTTTATATATGTCATATTCGAACGATTATGTTGCCAAAAATGAGCCGTGCTAAAATCGGTCCGAGGCAAATTGTCATGAAAAAGGATGCTGTACACAGTCTTTTTGGTACTTAGAAACAATTGTATGTAACAGAATAAAAAATCGTGTTTTCCGTTGCTCCCAAGCATTGCTTTGTCATACAGCGCTCAAAACTCTTACTGCTGGAATAGGGGGAAAAGTCGTTTACACAAAAATTTCGATATCTCCTTTAAAAATGGACGGATTTTAACAATCTATGGCTTGTTGGATAGGTATTATCGTGCGGAATCTAAGTCTGAAAACATATTCTGTTTTCAAGGTCAATTGTGACAGATACTGACAAAAAACTGAAAATTTTGACATAAAACTTCGAATAACTCAAAAAGTAAACATCCGATTTCAAAACCATTCAATAGCGTTTTGGGTGACGGGGAGACCTTTCATTTGCGACTAGTTTGATCAAAATCGGCCCAGCCATCTCTGAGATCTCGACCTCTTAGTTGACAACACACATACAGACACACACACATACACACACACACACACACAGACATTTGCTCAGTTCGTCGAGCTGAATCGATTGGTATATGTCATTCGGCCCTCCGGGCCTCGGAAAATTTTTCGAAAGTTTGAGCGAATTCTATACCTATTTTTTATATATATAAAAAAAGGTAAAACACTAAAATACCAGTCAAATCAGATTATCAAGACTGTTGAAACTGCTGAACAAGTGCCCTAAATAAAGCGAAATTTTGCATCTAAGGAACTAAAGCAGAATTCAGAACCACCTCAAACATCGTTTCCGACATCCACTCATCAAAACCATTATTGTATGGGTTTTGAGGAATATCAATAAGTCGCCATCTTGGAATTCAGAATCACCTCAAACATCGTTTTCCGTTCCGTTCCGAAAATACCCATATAGTAATTTCCATGGAATGTAAAGCCGGAAATGATTTTCCTTGTATGCAAAAACCTCTTTTTACGAAGTAGGTTCGTAAAAAAAGTCTACGATATTTGGGATTTTGTTCGTAAAAAGAGCTATGTTAAAAGGTAGAGGTAAAAGTTTACGTAAATGGAGGTTTGGGTGTATTCAGTTTTCGGTATGACCATCAGAGCCATCTGCGATTTTTCCATAAGCTGCCTAAACGCGTTCCACGGAGCGGTTTTTTGAGTCGACTGAATGGGCAAAAAATTGCAGGGAGCCAAATCAGGTGAATTCGGTGATTGCTGAATGGTATTCGTTTAGTTTTTAGCCAAAATCTTGTCCTTTTCGGCAAATTGCTTCACGCAAACGTCTCATAACGGACGGTCTGGCCTTGTGGAAGGAATTCACGACAAACAACATCCTTGTGATCAATGAAAACTGTGAGCATCACCTTCTTTTTCGATTGAAAACGACGAAACTTCTGACACGTTCGTGCCACTGATAAACGACTGTTTTCCTATGAAATTCCTATCGTTGCCGAAGTACTCTTCTAACATTTGCAATGTCGTCGCATCATTGGAACCATTTTTAACGCAACATTTATTACAAACTTGTTGTTGCAAATTCAATTCCATTTTGAAAATTGTACAAAATTGAGGACACGCACAATCGCAGATGTAATTAATATAGTGTAACTTTTACAAATGTCCAGCTATCAAGCTGAAACTTTGATAGAAATTGGGTTTTAAACGAGAGAATATTGAAAAACTCACGCCATAAGCTTAGTGTTATCTGTCCCCCAGAAAAAAAAATCGCTTCAGGATTATAGAGTTATTTACCAGTTTTAATTGATTATCACTAATCCATTTTGCGTGTAGAGTAATTTCATTGTTATTTACTCCGAGCCTGAATTTTTATCACAAATCGACTGGAGGATGATAATAGTCCAATTAAAGTTCCACTTAACAAAATGATACTGAACTGGTAGCTCCCAGTTTTGTCGAATTAAAGTCAATAATACCACATAATAGGATAGATTCTACGAGTGAAATCATTTATATAAAAACGATCGATAACATCCACCAATTTTGCTTTGACACAAAACACCCACAAGCCGGTATACAATGTTCAAACATTGTATAAAGCGATCAATTTTAAATCCTAATCCTCTTGTCAATGTTTTGCTAACGCAACTGATGCCAGCGGAACGTGAAATATTATTTTTGCAGCATAATTTCCTCCGCACTGGTGCGGCAGAGGTCTGCCAGAAGACAAACAGTCTGGACCCCGGGTAAATCTTTTGTCACCTTGTGCAAGTTCTTAGCAGGAAAAAATGTTTGGTCGTCGAAACGGATCCTAGCAACGCAACGGTTGTACCATTCTAAACACCATTCGTTTTAATTTTGGTTGCACCGGCAGGTTAAGTGCCATGACGCAACGAATTATCGAGGATTTGCTTTGCTTTGATACCCGCAACTTGAATGAATATAACACGAGCTGCAGATCAGCGCCAGATAGAATCCGATTTGAAGCTTAGCCATTGTTGTCACATTAACGGCCTGAAGGTAAAACACATTATGCATTTCAAGGTTTTCGTGCTGCATATTGTACTATGAAAGTGTGTTTGTTTTTTTTTGTCAAAGCTTGCTTTTGTTTGTGTTCAAATCTAATTAAAGTCCGATCGAGGCACATGACTAATTTGAAGCGGTTTCGGATTCGAAGCAGGTAAGGCTACTTCTCGGAACCGAGGTAGCACAGGGCCCTTGCGAAGGTATTAGCAAAGAAGAAGAAGAAGAAGAAGCTCCATCACGAACAGTCGAGCCCATAGTCGAAGACAACACGTCCTAAAACCCATATCAAACGAAAACAGTAAAAATCTATGTCTATCGTAAATTCTCACTAATTATGCGAGTTTTCTCCTACTTCATCGCTCAGATGCAGTCCGAACCCAGATCAGCCGCACAATCTCCGAAAGCTCGATGGACCTTATCCAAAAAGTGCCAACACCAAGCTCGTCAGGGTACAAACTGGTCGAGCCTACCAGTCTGACAGTGGACCAGAGGATGAACGTAATGTCAGGAGGTGCGGTGCCAAAGGACGTAGTACGACGATGAGGAGGAAGAGGAGGAGGAGAAGGCTCCCTTACTGGGAATGGATGTTCAGTTGATAGAAGCATACCTGTGCGTGTGTAGCGCTCCAAATACACCGAATCAAGCTACTGGAACTGCGATAGAAAGGAATCTGTTGTTTGTATGGCCATTGCTAACCCTTTTATGGCCATGGGGCCTATCATGGTACTACTCGTGATGAGCACGATAAATTTCACTCCCAGGTATTTTCCTGCTTGCGAAATTTCCACCGGACGGTTGTTGCCAGCAGTAAACATTTTGTAGGCAACATCCAGCTTTCTGGTTCAGGAAAAGATTGGGCGTCATCAGGTTTAGCGTGCAGCGTGTTGTACGGCTTTCCATGCACATTCGGCTCAATCTGTTTTAACGCCAACCATATCTATTTCGGAGTGGTTTCGGCATCATTAAATTTTATGAAATCCTATATCTTGTGAACCGGTAACACGCCTTCCCATGTGCGCATCTTCCGCACGCCGTATTACTTCTTTTTTTCTCTCGCATTCAGCACACTGGACTGCCTTCCATTGCATCGGTTGGGTCCTCTCGGGCCTCCGGCGTCAACGACGATGAATCGGCCAGTCGGCCAGAATATGCGATTGTGGGAAAACAAATGTTCTGTCTTGCCCTGGACTGCTGGTTTTTACTGTCTCCGGTGAATAAATGGTGATTTTGAATGAATTTGGTCGGTTTAATTAAGGCCAGGTGTCACTAACGGCATTCGGTCCGATTTATGGGCCACTGCTAGGCTTGATAAGAGATGTTACCGAGTTTCCATCGGGTGTTATTGATGAGATAGTTAAGATTTAAATCGATTCAATCTGTTCTCATCTCAGTTTTTATGGCACTTGCTCGCCTACTTTTCCACTTCTCTCTTGGAGCTTGATTGTGAACCAGGTATGTGCCGAAAGCGGAAATATTAGCAAGCGGTAGGCTGTGAATTTCATTTGATGAACCTTCATAAGCCAATATGGTGGCAACTGTTTGATGGAAAATAAAACGGTGCGAACAAGGGCCAGGATTTGAACATTATTTAATCAAAACCTTCTCACCAAACAACTCCGTACGGTTCGTAGATAAGCACATCAGCAAGTGTACCGTTTTGGATTAATTTTATGCGCCATTCGCTTTGCAATGGCAACATTTTCATCCAAATTTTGCGTTTTATTCGCTTTCGAGTAAAACGCAGGATGACCGCGAACATGGAGTGCTGAATGAACGTCATCATCAACACCAATAATAGAAACAGTCCTTTTCAGGGTATCCAAATAATTTCAAAGAATTATGTCAAAGACTACATTCCACATGGATACAAATAAGTTTATATGTAACACTTAAAAATTCGTCATCTAGGTTTTGGTAAAGCTTGCTTCATTTAGAATTTGAACAAACTTTTGCTTATATTGTGGCGCCCCTGGTAGACGGATTTGGAAGTTCTTGGCGCCCACGTGTCGGGAATTTTGTCAGCTTCACGTATGATTTTTGACATTCCGCAAATCGACTGTACTGTGTAAACAATCAACATGGAAGCCGAAAGAAGGGAAAAAATTGTGCACAGTTTTTTGGAAAATCCATTGTGGTCTGCATCTAGGCTACCTAAACAGCGGAAATTGCCCAGAAATACCGTATGGCGCGTTATCAAACGGTATAAGAAAACATTGACGACGATTCGGAAGCCTCAAACCAATCGTCGGAGTGAAACTGTCGACCGGAAAATGCGTGGTAAGATTTTGAAGACGATCAAGACGAATCCTAATCTGTCGGACCGTGATTTGGCCAGAAAATCGGTGCTGCCCATAGTTCCGTGAGGAGAACTCGACTCCGGGAAGGAATCAAGTCGTATCGAGCCAGCAAACAGCCAAATCGGACCATAAAACAGAATAGTCAAAATTTGTGCTCGGAAACTGTATGACCAGCTGCTGACCAAGTTAGACGGGTGTCTTCTGATGGACGATGAAACCTATGTCAAGGCTGCCTTCGGGCAATTCCCAGGTCAAAAATTTTACTTGGCAACGGCTCAGGGGGATATTCCAGCCAAATTTAAATTTGTTTTTGCTGACAAATTTGCAAAAGAATATTTATGATTTGGCAGGGCGTTTGCAGATGTGGCAAAAAATCGAAAGTTTTCGTTACAAATAAGACATCGGAACTATACCAAATTGAGTGTCTCCAAAAACGAATTTCACCGTTCATTCGATCCCACGACCATCCCGTAATGTTTTGGCCAGATTTGACAACCTGTCATTACAGCATAGTCGTTCAAGAATGGTATGCAGAGAAAGGGGTCCAGTTTGTTTCGAAAAACCTTAACCTACCCAACTGTCCCCAGTTCCGCCCTATTGAGAAATACTGGGCAATTATGAAGAGAAGACTCAAGGCAAAGGAAAAGGTTGTCAAAGACATCAATCAGATGACGACCTGGTGGAATAAGATAGCTAAAACGATGGACGAAGAAGGTGTGCGCCGTCTAATGAGCCATGTTACAGGAAAAAAATAAAGAATTCCTTCGAAACCGTGACGAATAATTTTATCCGTATTTTTTCTTAAAAGTATGAAGAAAACGCTACATTTGTATAAAAAAAGATCTTGAATTCAATAATAAATAACTGAAATACTGGCAATAGTCTTTGTTCCAATTCTATCTGAAGCAAGCTTTACCTCATTGGTAGCCGGTTTGTACGAAACTATGGTTGTTTTTAATCTTTTCACGTTTCGCCTTCTGCTTATCACTGCATTAGCAGATTATGTTCGACTGCTAAAGCCAACTCGCGGATCAACATAAGCCTCTAAGTAAACGTAAAGCAAATGCCATTTCCATCTCACATATTTTGCATCGTAGTGCAATTCTCATATGAAAACATAACACTTGGGCTGAAAAGTACCGGGCCTAACAAAGAGAATACGATTTTTTTTGGTTCAAAATTAACTTTATTCATCAACGTAATCTCCATCGAGAGCAACGCAATTATTACAACGTCGCTGTAAAATTTCAATATCACTTTTGTAGAACGATTTATCTATTGACTTAAAATAGGCCTCAGTTTCAGCGATAATTTCTTCATTCGTGCGAAATTTTTTTTCGGACAAGCATTTTTTCAGGTCTGCGAACAGTTAGTGGTCGCTGGGAGCCAAATCTGGTGAATACGGTGGATGTGGGAGCATTCGAAGTTAAATTCATATAGTTTTGCCATTGCTTTTATTGACTTGTAACATGATGCGTTGTCTTGATAAAAAATTTTTTGTTTGTTTGTCATATGCGGTCGTTTCTTTGTAATTTCAGCCCTTAAACGATCCAATATCGCTATATAATATTCACTGTTAATGGTACTTCCTTTCTCAAGATAGTCGATAAATATTACACCACACACATCCCAAAAGTCCGAGGCCATAACTTTTCCAGCTCATTGTTGTGTTTTCGGGCTCTTTGGACGAGATTCACCAGTTGCTGTCCACTCAGATGACGATCGTTTCAATTCCGGAGTGAAGTGTTGAATCCATGTTCCATCCATTGTCACATATCGACGCCAAAAATTCGGTTTGTTGCGTTTAAACACGGCCAAAAACTGCTCAGAATTATCAACACGTTCTCGGTTTTGGTCAACAGTAAATAAACACTTTGACCTGAGCTTTCTCAGCATGCAATATGAAGCCAACACGTTTTTTGATATCTATACGATGTCTGCTAACTCACGCAACTTCTCTTTCCGTTTATTTCAAACGATTTTGTGGATTTTTTAATGTTTCCTGGAATCACCGCCTCATTTGGACGTCCACTGCGTTCGGCATCATCGGTGTCTTTACGACCCCGTTTGAACTCAGCAAACCAATATTTTATTCATTTAGGGGTAAGCCAAATTTTGTGCTAGGGCACATAACCATTTTTATTAGTTTTACGTTTCGTCTTTGACTCATCAGTGCAGAGCAGTTCACATTGAACTGCTTAGTGCTAAACTCGGCAGTTCAATTTGAACCGCTAAGCAGACGTAAAGTTTCTGCTACTTACAGAACACTTTTTGTTTTGCAACGGAGTGCAATGTCTTTTCTGACGTGCCGAACGAAAACGTGTTTTCGACTATTTCTGGCCGATGCAGGTTTGGTCATTTAGGGGTGTTCTGTAAGTAGCAAAAACTTTACGTCTGCTTAGCGGTTCAAATTGAACTGCTGAGTTTAGCACTAAGAAGTTCAATTTGAACTGCTCTGCACTGATGAGTCAAAGACGAAACGTAAAACTAACAATATTTTATTGTTGTTTCTGGTGAAGCGGAGTCTCCATAGCAGTCTTCATAGCAGTGTAAAATTAAAATACGAAAATGTTTTGATCCATTGTTTCGAAAATAGCAAAAGTAGCGTCACTCTTAGCATAATAACTCACAAACTAATGAATAGAATATCATGAAATTTTAACAGCTGTCTTATAAAGCATTGTATTGACTAAAGAAAAGATGACAGCAATAAAACTAGCTCCGCCTATGTGTAAGGCCCGGGAAAAATTACCACACATTTGAAGTTCGCAATGAGATATGAGCGATGGAGAAAAGGGACGCGGACGAAATGAACTCACCACCACCATTCACTTAGCATATATTTAAGTGATTTTCTAGGTGTTCATGACATTTTACTTTTTTTTTATGAGCAGTCGCCCAAGCCACCCGAATGTTGCCTTCTAAAATTTTTATTTATGAAACATTTTTGCAACAACGGAGCTCGATCTACCGTTCGCAGAAATGTTTCCATTACTGATCTTCTTCAAGGGCAGTTTCCATTACTGATCTTCTCCAATCACGAATCGATTGCTCCGAGCTGTTATGTTTGCTGATTTTTTAACGCATTACTTCCGCTAGTACCAACTATGACCACAACGAGTCTTTTGTCAGTATGTGTCGACTGTTTAATCGCTGTTCAAATCAGTTCGACATTCATCTAACCCGTGATGTTATCAAGAAATCGTTTTCACAAACACTATCTCTTTAAAAAAAATGTAGTTAATTCTAAGAGTTAGTTATATAGTTATCATAGTTAATAATGGGAACGGGTCATATCGCCGAAAGCCATTTCGCCGAAAGTCGTTTCGCCGAATGCCATTTCGCCGAAAGTCATTTCGCCGAATAGGTCATTTCGCCGAAAGTCATTTCGCCGAAAGGGTCATTTCGCCGAAAAGGTCATTTCGCCGAAAGGGTCATTTTGCTGAAAGGGTAATTTCGCCGTAAGGGTCATATCTCCTGCATGTTATGTCTCCTGTATAACTGATGTGGCGCAGCCACATAACCGAAGCCAAGATGGCTCGGCGGCACAAAGCCGCCGAGCCGACGCCAGCTGAGTCGGCCGCCGACCCGCCGTCGGAAGCGGCGGCCTCTTGCATACAAACCTGTAACCGCCTCGTTTGCCCGGTCTACTCAAAGCTAGGTTTCTTTGCTTTAGTTAGGTCCGAACAAGCGGTAGCGAGGTCGGACAGCACATGAACCAAAACGATGTGGTGTAGCCGCATTAGATATTTTATCATTTTCGCTTAATAAACGGAAAATACCACCTACATTTGCCTGGTAGATACACCTATGCAATTGCTTTGATGCTTACTAGCTAATAGCCAACAAGTTTTCTTGGGAACTACTTTCTGAGGTTCATGAATCAATCTTTATTCAAGAGTACAACAATCAATCATTATTCAAGAAGTACAATGGTAGGTCAACAAAACGGGCGTTAACGCTATCAACTTTCGTTTGTTTTTAATTTAAATTAATTCTAATTACGATTTCAAGACGATTTCAGGATTCGGCGAAATAACCTTTCGGCGAAATGACTTTCGGCGAAATGGCATTCGGCGAAGTGACCCATTCGGCGAAGTGACATTCGGCGAAATAACCCTTTCGGCGAAATGACTTTCGGCGAAACGGCTTTCGGCGAAATGGCTTTCGGCGAAATGACCCTGATCCGTTAATAATATGAAATGCATCATTTGGATATTCTGTAATCTGTTGGTAGAGAAGATGACGAGGTTTTATGCCTACTGGAGACAAAGTGATAGATTGATAATAAGTTATCTTCAGTGGGCCTTACCCTGCCCCAGAAATAAAGAAAAATTAAAAAAAAAACAATTCTTAATGAAAAATATATTAACCACCCTAAATTATAGAATGACGAATAGTTGTAAAAATTTTACTCATTTGAAAAATTAGATGGAGTTCGGCAATTATTCATTAAATTTTCAACAGCTTACCGTTATTTCATTAGTTCAATAACTGAAATGATTACAAAGCGTTTGTTCATAATATTAGCAGTTCTGTAAACGCCGTAAACTCTAACGAATGCCTTGGGGAATTGAATGTCTTTTCTGATTTAAAATTTGATCGAAAATTCAAAGAGTTTGATTTTTCAAATTGCGCCTCACTTTTTGCAGAAGAGTTTTTTGGTTTCAAGCGAAAACGAAAACTTTCGGTAATCATAGAAAATCATCAATTATTCGATAAAATGAAATTAGTAGTACAGAAATAACGGCAGTTGCTTCCTACCGATCGGTTGATCACACGTTGTTGTTCAAAATAATTGTGTGAATACAAATACCAGTTGTTCGTTAAATCTGTATAATCACTGAGTACGGTAAAAAGTACAACTTCTCGTTATCGGTCTACTGTAAATTGAACGTATAAATAAATTCACTGTTTTCTGTGACCTCCTTCCAAATTGTTTTTAAAAGAATATTAAAATGATGTTAGTTGTTTCCATAGTTTTTCAAATAATAGTGAAATTGAGTCTGAGAGAATATGATTTTATAGAGTTCATTATAATTAAAATATTGTAAAAAATGTTTCATAAATAAAAACCTTAGAATGCAACATTCGGGTGGCTTGGGCGACAGCTCACGAACAGAGAAACAAAACAAGTAAGGGTCCAGAAATGTTTCATTTCAGAAAAAAAGTAAAAAGTCATGAACACTTTGAAAATCACTAAAATATGTGCTAAGTGAATGGTGGTGGTGAGTTGACTTCGTCCGCGTCCCTTGTCACCATCGTTCATATCTCATTGCGAACTTCAAATGTGTGGTAATTTTTTCATCTAATGCATAAAAGTCCTTGATAATAGGTTTTCAAATACTTTTTCTTAAGAATTTTTCAGGGATTACTTAAAGCCTATATCACTTAGGCTGTGAGCCGTTTCGTGAGTTATTTTTACTTTTAGTTATAATTTGACAGTCGAGTATTTTAATGGTCATTTCGAATAAACCGCCAGATTGTACAGTAGTCCCATGGAATCAACAAATTTAGTCAGAGATTTAACGAAACGCGTTGCACAATTTAAGGAGTTCCAGATTGATGCGAAAATCGAGCAAGACAAAGACCGGCTGAAGTAACCATAAGAAATAAGTGATAGCCCGAAACTGGCATGAAATAGACAGTAATACGATATAAATGTCGTATTGTAAACTTAACATTGCGTTCAAGTCACATATTTTAAATTTAAATGCATAAAAACACTGCAATTACATAGCATCATAGTTGGCTCGATGTGGTTATAAAGCGCCAATATAAAATGTGCAAGCATTAGCGATTTTATGCTGTAATATGTTGTTATAATACCGATATATTGCTTTCGTTTCTTTTTCTGGAAAATCTTGACAGCTCAGTTTGTCTGACGAAAACAAAATATGAGGATGGAAAAAATATTGGGAATAATCCATACAAAATATCAATAAGAGTTAAATTGAACATATTTCATTACACTCAAATATATTCAGCATGGTTCAACTAGAAGAAGCAGCACTTCAACAAAACATGCCAAGTAAAAAAAGTTTCTAGGTTTAAGATACATCCAAGATTAAATATCAATCATAGGAGCTAAATCAATCAATAATCACCATCACAACAGACGGTTTAAAGCAGTTCTTTGGTGATCATAATAACATTACTGGTGCATATTGGTTACCTGGTACTATAAAAAACCAGCTTTAATCCACTCAGTGGTGTAATGATACCTTTTTCATATCAATCATTTTCTCATAAACAATATTGTAGTACTCAATTCTAAATATTTATTTTTGATTTTTAAAAGAAACCATTTTTAAGATTGTTCGTGCATTAACTAGTATAACCTACAGAATGAAACAGTGCTTTGGTCACAAAGGTCATCCTTAAGGTCTGAGGCCAGTGTGTTTTAAGGTGATTTAGAAGGCTAAATTATTCTGTGAAAATTTCAAGATGTTTCATTGATTTTAGCGGTCGAGAAAGTCTTTTTTCTGAAGGAAGAATTACATAGCTGAAAACGGCAACTTTCAACTTGTTCATTGAATATCTCGCCTTCAAAGGCATGCATCAAAAATCTATCCTGGCAATGTCTAGATAATTTATTTTGATGCGATTAGTGCATAAAAACATATATGTTGTCACAATAAAAATGAAGTGAATGTTATTTTTGTGAAGGTAAGTCGATTTCTATGCACGCGCCATTTTTTCTGCTCCAGTTTCCTGGTAACGTTACGAAACATGAGAGAATAAAAAAACGGCCCATCGAGAGTCATTTTGCACACATATGCGAGAGAGCATGAAGAGAAATGTAATACGCAGAGTGGGACACGTAGTTATACGCGACCTACAGGCCTCAGCTCTTAAGAAAACGAAGTGGATATTATAGATATTTCCAGCACCGGAACCAAAAAACCGGTATAATCGAAGTAGGCTCGTACGGCCACTAACAAACACGACGTACAAATTCTATTAGTTTTCAATCAGATTTAGAAGATTGTATACGATTTTCATATCTTATCTTAAACGACGGTGTAAATTATTGTTGTATCCGAAAAATATGCATAATTTTTAATTGGAGCATAAAATCTTTCATTTGAACCTAAGATTGGGCATAACGGCTCAAAAATCTGGGACCAGAATAACCGGAATCGGTTTGTTCCTCTGCTTACTGATGATAGCTACCGATTCGTGTTCTTTTCTTGGTCCCATAGGTTCCTATTGAATTTTACCCGGATCGGACTTCCGGTTCCGGAGAAACGGGGTATAATGTACAAAAAAATGAAAGAAAAGTGCAAAAAGTTTTTCCAGAGTCCGCTCAACCGATGTTCTTCAATTAAAATTAAAAAAATGCCTCATAGTCTCAAAGGTTGCTCTTTTTTTTATTTAAAAAATATTTTATTCAGGCCTATTTGCGTACAAGCTTTACGTGGCCGATTTAGCTGAGTTTTTAGATAAAAATTTTTCTGTATTGGATCTCGTTGTCACCCTTTTTCTAGAGAGAGAGGAGCTTCAATTTTCCTCCTGCGAGGATTGAGGGGCAGTTTATTCGTGCTTCGTCTCGTCATTCATTGCCGTGGTATTGTTGTTGATTTCGTTGCTAGTTGCTGTAGATGCGCCTTGTTGTACATTGTTTGCAGTTGTTGGTTGGTTGGATGGTAAGCTGTTAACTGCAGCTGGTGTACTTTGTTCTATAGGGGTTACGTTGGATGGTTTCGTTGAAGGGGATACTTCCCTGTTGTTGGTGACTGTCACAGGTGTACTGGGGTTGCTTGGGGTTGGTGTGAAGGAAGCACCGTTGTCCTTTGGTATAGTTGTCTCCTTGTCCAGTTTATCACATGGCTTACCGTAGTCAACAGCTTTTTGGCAATATTGACATGTGGCCATCTGATTGTCATTGGTAACAAGTGATTTGCACGGTATTCTTGTATCCTGACCGAATGTCACATAAGAAGGTATAGGCCTCCTCGAGCGCATGCGTAACAAACGTACGCCATTTAGAATACCGAGGAAAAAGTTATTCCACTTTTCTTTTTCGATAGAGAGAATCTCTCCCTATTGGGACCTAGTTGCGCGAATATAAGGATCGGGGACGCATGAGGGAAGATCATGCACACGCACTTCTATAGCACTATCTTCCATATATACTGGAATGTTGTACTTGATATTTTCATGCTCCACATAGTGCACATTATTATTGTCTTTAGCGAATTGAATTGCATCCAACTCTTTATAGAACTGGATGTAAACAACATTATTGGTCGCATTGCATTGAAGTAAATGCACACGTTTAATGTCAAGATGCATTTGCTCCTTAAGCAAACCTTCAAGTTCTCGTATCGAAGGTCAAATTTTGCACTGTCTGAAGTCAACAATAATTGTATTCTTTCGTACCGGCGGTAGCTTTTGTTCGTTTGGTTCACTCATTTCGAGATCGTTCTATTGTTCACTACACAATACTGTACTTGATTTCTTCTGTCCCGAACGTAAGCGGTTTTGGTTTATCGACTGACTTGGTTGAGATGTACGTGCGAACTGAAAGGTTGCTCTTGAATTTTTTCTGGATCCGACTTGCGATTCGGGAGTTACTGGTTGAAATGTGCGAAATTAACTATAAGCGTGCAATCGATTTTGTCAGAGACCGCTCATTCAATTTTCACCAATTTAGGTTCAAATGAGAGGTCTTACAACCCCATATAACCCTACCACATTTTTTTTTGTTTCTATTATAGAGGCTTCAACATTAATTTCATTCACCTCTTCAGGACAGAAAAACTTTCTGACCCTATGTGTGGGGTTGGGAATCGAACCCAGGCAGGCTGCGTGAAAGGCATCGACTTACCTATCACGCTATACCCGTCCCCACCCTACCACATTCTATCCGTATGCGATTTCCGGAATTACAGACTGATAGGTATAAAAATTTCATTTTCAGAGGCATTGCTCATATAGAAAGGTAATGCGATCGCTGTGAAAACCAACTTATGAGCCAAGACCCGGAGGACCGAGTGTCTCATACCGTTCGACTCAGTTCGTCGAGTACGCAAAATGTCTGTGTGTGTGTGTATGTGTGCATATAACGTTTTTTTTTTGCACTAACTTTTCTCGGAGATGGTTGAACTGATTTTCCCAAACTTAGATTCAAATAAAAGGTGTTGCGGTCTTCAGAGATGGCATTTCACCAGAGTTATACACGCTAGAGTCAGATTTTTGCCACACCGAGGTGCAAAAAACGAATCACCGCACAAAGAGGAAAGCGCACTTCTTCTCAGTGTCGAATAGACAGCATTTGAGTGTGTGCTTGTGGTTAAAGCAGCTGGCGCGAGTGAAACACATTCTCTTCGCATGAATCGCTCACACGCGCTCTCGTCTAAATACACCCAAGTGACCACTGGCGCGTGATTGTGAGCGAACACTTCTGTGAACTTCAATTAATAGAGACTAGATCTGGCCTTGCTATGAAAAATTTGCAACGAAAACCGAAAATTTTACGATAAATTGTTTTATTTTGTTGATTTTTCGTGTCCACGCTCCATCTACGAAAGCCATACAGCAGAGTGCTCATCGGCGTGTACACCTCTGTGAAAGTATCTGCATCCACCTCAGAGGATTTATTAGCTAATGCTCTAGCACTTTGGTGCGATTCAGTGGAAGAGGTAAAAGGAAATAAACAAACGCACTCATGATGCGTGCACACTTACACAACAGTGGTGTATAAATGTGAAAGAGAAGAGCTCTCGTTGAAGTTGTCAGTGCGAGGGGTGAAATTTTGCTTGCTCTTCGTCACACAGAGGAGATAGACATCTCTGGCGGTCTTATACAAAATTCCTGAATTTTGTTCAGATCTGAATTCCGGTTCCGGCATAACGCAGTAAAATATGCAAAAAATGAAAATATTTGTACTAACTGAAATAAAATTACAATTTCAAATTACCTATTAGTTTATCTCAGAAATGGCGCGACCGATTTGTACAAACTTATATTCAAATGAATGGTATTATGGTCCACTACAAAACTTCTGAATATCATTTGAATCTGAATTCCAGTTCCATATTATATATTATATCATAAAGTATGCTAAAGATTTTAGAAGAAATTCGAGAATTTTGTATGGAGCCACGAGATCTTTTATATGAACCTATAGTTTATGGAAATCATCGCTGAGAAAAGTAAGTGAATTGGTCACTATTTTCGGTGCTTCCAAAACCAGAAACTGGGAACCAGGATAACCGGAATCGGTTTGTTTGGCTGCTTGCTGAAAATAGTTATCGTTTGGTGTAGTTTTTAGGCCAGCTTAGAACATTTTTTTACGGTTTTCGTTTCGCCACTTTTAGTGTACCATTTTCAACACACTTTACCGTAGAATTCAGGGATTCCATGTAGGACCACGAGACAAATCATTTCAATCTAAGTTTGTCAAAATCGGTTCAGCCATCTCCGAGAAAAGAAAGGGAGATTATTTGACACATACACAGACATAGCAAAGTCTCTCTGAGGACTGTCAAAGCTACACACAATTGGTACAATTTTTTCATGACAGTTCTGTGGATACGAAAATCGATAGCGCCGTATCAGCTAAAGCTTAAATAAAAGCAGTTCTTAATGTTTCACGCGATTCTACATTCGATGAATCAAAACTAATTGGCTCAATTGGCACGTTCCCATAGTTATTTGGAGATTTGATTTCGTCACTCAAAAGTCGTTTCGAAATTGATTCTACACGATATCGATGAAACTGGGAAATTTCATGAGATTTTTTTCTAAGTAAATTGTTTGAACAATTTTAAAGTTTCTTGAATAGAGTTTTTGGCTTTTTCGACTAAAAAGTGTCCGACCCCTGAATCTGACGGATGAACTCTGTCAAGCTCTGTCAAGTGAACTTCGTCGACCGGCAGATCGAAAACGACAGCCTGGATTGTAACCTGGGCATGTGAGACGATTATCTAATTGAAGAACACGATTCTCCAGCGATTTTCAAGTGCGATTTGATGTTATGGCTAGAAATCGATCATTCATAGAAATGCACTGAAGACCCAGCCTGAATCTTACTCTCTCTCTCCTCACTGCTGTGATCAATGTTTATACGAACTCATTCGCCGTTCGATTACGAGTGGCATAAATATTTGCCATTAGCTCATAATCACGCGTCAAACGGTCTACGCCGGGTCTCATGCAAACGACGACGCTCTACACATCGTAGGTCGTTCCGGAAGAGTTATAGTCGAACCAGTTGCTACGTATTCGAGCGTTTGTTTGACGCGTTCTGACAAGTTTGCTCCGTAGTGCTGTTTCATGTATGTACAGCAAACAATTTTGCCGATAGTGCTGTTTCTGTGCTATTTTGAAAATTACAACATATTTACTGGCTCGGTAAATATTCGCAGTTCTCGCGTGCACTCCTGATACATACGGCCGGAAAATGGGAGTTGATAATCAATATTTCACCAATCATATGCCGTTGTCGTGGCGAGTCCACCTTCGCCGGAGCATGAAAATGGAATATTATGCAATCGCCGGTTCTGTTGAATAATTTAACTCGAAAATCGTGGCCATCACCGGTAGAATATTCAACCTGCCGAGGGATATAAAAACGCACCAAGGAAGGAAACAGTTACGGATATGCTAATACGAGCCGCGACTAGCCGACCGTCATCAGCTGGAAACAGTTGCTTTTTTTTCTCCTATGCCACCAGTCAGCTCAGTAGTCAAGGGGCCTTTCGTGTTCGAATGTCATTTGCATTCCACTATTTTCACGCATTTTTCCTCCCATCGGTCACAGCTAATTACGTTCGATGGATTGCCCCGGGGGAGAAACTATGTGTCCACATCGAGGATACCTTATACTTTAGTTGGAAGCCTTCCAGGGAGCAGCGAACGGCAGCTCATATCCAACACGCATAACGAAAAAAGACACCGCCAACAAACGCCGGTGACCGATTAAAATAATGAACATCACTCAGTTGGCTTCATGCTGTGCTTGTTGTGCGTACGTGTTGTGGGTTGGTGTTGGGTCTGGCTAGAAAATGACTAAGTTTACATTAAGACGTATCTTCTCCCTCCCCCCCGTGGGCTGTTTGTTTGAACATGCGTTCGTTTCCAGTTACTAAATCCTTCCACATGCTTGTCGCTTTGGCGCCAAATCTCCTTTTACATTTGTACTAAATATCGTAATTCTAGGAGATTATTTCTGCATTTTACCGTAATTACCTAGGAAAAGTGCGTGTTTGAAGAGGGATTGGAAAACTTGCGTAACCAACGACGTAATTAACTTCAAAGGTAACCAGATCACAATCAGTTTGAAGTCGAAACCACTTCGGAATTTCTTTGTTCAGATAAGAACACTTGAAAGTTATGCAACAAACAACGCAAGTATTGTTTTGATGTCTATAAAAAGAAAAAAAAGGTACTCGTATGTCGCTTTAAACTTGGGCAACTTATGCAATTTGCTTGCTCGTATAGCACCGTTAATATTGGTTTATGAGGAATCGCACCCTGTAAACTTGTGTTAAGTTGATTCTTTTTCCATGGCAAACTACCAAAGTTTTCTAGGAAATTCGCAACAGCAAAACTAAATATCTTGAATCAGCGAATCAAAAGCTGGTGAGTAAAATGCACCGTAAGTTTAACAAGGGGCGATACTTTTATTTATCTTGGAGCTGCTCTACAGTGCTATAGTTTTGGTTAGTCAGAGTTAACCAGTGACTAATTAGTTCATGAAACTGGCACTAATATGGATTTTAAGTTCAAAACTTTGAAAATTTAATTCTGCTAAAGAACGGCAAAAATAAATTATTCTTAGAACGTTGTTGTAACAATAGAGTAGACACTCTTATTCTTTGATCCACGAACTCTTAAAGCACATTAAGTTAAGACAATATTTTTATTTTTTTATCAGTCATTCCTTAAGCTCGAATATTTTTTTCTACGAAAAACAGTACATTTAACCAACAATAGTTAATGAAAAAACGTGATTAATCCACCTAGCAGTGAGATGATACCTTTTTTTTATCAATCCGCATGTGTTTTTTGCATGAATATTCTTCGGTGTTTAAGTTTTCATTACATTATTTTAATGACCGTCGTTTTAAGCGACAATTTGAGATTGTAATCACTCATTACTCTGTAATGTCGAAACTGCAAATACAATCGAATTTAAATCTAGAAGTGTGATAATCGATTAAACATGCCATGATATGTAAGTTCCACTTTAGAGTTTACGGTAATTTAAGGTACTTCCAGAGCCGGTATTCAGGAACCAGCATAACCCAAACCGATTCGTATGGCCATATGACGAATAAATTACAGTTTTGAGTACAACTTTGAAGCTTAATTGGATAAAATTCATGAATTTTTGTATGTATGTATAAAACTAATTAATTTTGTATATAAGTTTAATTCAATTTGAATTTTTGTTTCTGAAATTTGATTAGGCTTTTTTGAGAAAACGATTGAGCTTTGAGAAACGATTTTATACTGGAACCGGAATTCTAAAATCGGTATGGCCGAAGTCAGATAAATTCACCTGAATAGCTGTATAGTTTACATTTGTTTCAAAATAATTGAAAATCAGTGAAGACATCTTTGAGAAATCATAGCACGAATTAAATTTTTAGGTGCCTTCTGAATCGACAACTGAATACCACTAAAACTGAAAAAAGTTAATTTTTTTTATCGACTATCCAAATCTGCTAACCCGATAAACCTGATTAATTTATGTGGAATAGACATTTTTATACTAATCACCCTGTATCCTCGAAACCGGAAGTTGGATCTGACTGAAGAGCAAAATGTTTTAAAGAATCTTGAAACTTTTCATTTGCATCTTAGATGATTCTTAGATTTCATTTGAATCTTAGATCGGTTCAACCATCTACGAGAAGAATGAGTTACAAAATTTTGATTTCGTTTCATATATCATCCTGTAGTTCCGGAACCAGAGGTCGGAACCAAACATAATTCAGGAACTTTGTTTGGGAGCATACGAATTTTCGTATGAATCTGAATTTTAGAAAAGAAATTTTCCGAGAAAATTGAGTGAAATTATTTGTCACACACGCATTTGCTGATCTCGACGAACTGATTCGAATGGTATATGGATGTTATGTTCTTCCAGCATTTATTGCTGTAAGTAGTTTAAAACAATATAATTAAAAAAAATCTGCCATCATCTGGTTTATATATGTCATATTCGAACGATTATGTTGCCAAAAATGAGCCGTGCTAAAATCGGTCCGAGGCAAATTGTCATGAAAAAGGATGCTGTACACAGTCTTTTTGGTACTTAGAAACAATTGTATGTAACAGAATAAAAAATCGTGTTTTCCGTTGCTCCCAAGCATTGCTTTGTCATACAGCGCTCAAAACTCCTACTGCTGGAATAGGGGGAAAAGTCGTTTACACAAAAATTTCGATATCTCCGTTAAAAATGGACGGATTTTAACAATCTATGGCTTGTTGAATAGGTATTATCGTGTGGAATCTAAGTCTGAAAACATATTGTGTTTTCAAGGTCAATTGTGACAGATACTGACAAAAAACTGAAAATTTTGACATAAAACTTCGAATAACTCAAAAAGTAAACAATAACTCAAAAAGTAAACACATACACACACACCTTGGCCTCGGAAAAATTTTCGAAAGTTTGAGCGAATTCTATACCTATTTTTTATATATATAAAAAAAGATAAAAACGGCCAAAAATTGTCAGATGATTTATTTTCATAATCTCAATAGTTTTTCTTTTCATTTACTTTTTGGGAAGATATTTTTATATTCAATCTAAACTAAATGCACAAATTAATTGTCAAATATTTTTTGCACAAGAATTCATTTATCTTTTTAAGAAACAAATATATGTGACGATGATTTCGATTCATTGTATGTTTTGTTTCTAATGGATGCAATTTTCTTTTGTTTAAATTTAAATTAACAAAATTTTGCAAAATGATATGAAAAACACGGGAGCGAGTCACTTCGCCAAAAGCAATTTCACCGAATGCCATTTTGCGAAAGTTGTTTCACCGAAAGGGTCATTTTGCTGAAAGGATCATTTCACTGAAAGGGTAATCTCGAATACATAACATTATTGTTTTCTTTACGTCTCCTAGATAATTATTGTGGCGCAGCCACATAACTGAAGTCAAGATGCCAAGCTGCGATGGCTGCTGCCCCGTCATCGGAAGCCGCGGGTGCCGCGGCCTCTTGTAACCTGTAACAATTTGATCTCAGTAAACCTAATATATCGCAAACATTTGCCTGGTAGATACACTAAGCAAAACAAGTTTTCTTGGGAACTTCGTTCTGAATCAAGAATCCATCTTTATTGAAGAGAGTAGTCTTTCTGGATTAAGCGCGGGTAAATTAATTTATCCGATTAAAGCTGGGTATAAATAAAGAACTATTAATAATATTAATTTATCCGTTATTTTGAATATGAGTTATTCCATAACTTCATTTGTAGGTTATCGAAACGGGTATTAACACTATCGTCTCTTATTTGTTTTAAATAAATTCCAATTATAATATTAATAGGAAAGAGTGTTCGGTTACCGGTACCATTTTATTTTAAGCTCATAACTTCTGACTTAGTGCACATTATGCGGACATTTATATATCAATGGAAAGCTGAAGTCCCTGACAAACAACTGATTAAGAAATTTAGTTGATTCATTTGATTGAAAAAAATTGTTATCAATTCAGTAAAGCGATAAATTTTGGCTGTTTTAAAAAGAGATGTTCGGTTACCAACACCCCAAGAAATTTCGCTAAAAATGGAAAAACATAAGTAATGACTGCAGTTATTCAAAGAAAAAACAGAATTGATTCTTTTTGGAAGCGTTTTTGAGAAAAGTCTTCATTGTCTGATGATGACTTCGCCTTGGATCTCTTGGTCGAATATTTGGATGGTGGCGCCTTTGGTGGTGGCGGAGCATCTGCTGTATGAGCAGCTAGATATTTGTCTCGACAGCAGCCTGCATATCACTGACAATTTTTCGCGATTTGTCAAAAAAATGGAGTGCCGGTAACCGAAATCGGTAGACATTTTAAAAATGACGAAAAAAAACTTTGGTTGCGAAAATTTTGATAGCATCCGGTATTAAATCACGAAATAGATCGATTTTACCTCATAAATGTTCAATCCACTCACCTTTTCGATTGATGCTTTTCAATTTATGATACAATAAAAAAAATCATAAAAACTTTTGTTTTGATTTTCACGAAATTAAAATTTGTTTTGAGCGCAGCAAAAAGTGCAAGCGTCTGTTTGCTTTGATATTCGGCACAAAAAGAACGTGCTGCTATTACACACACATGTCATTTGTCGGAATGACGCTATCTGCTTTCTGTCAAAAGTTACGGTAGGGTGCCGGCAACCGAAGTACCCTACAATTAAAGGATTCGGCGAAATGGCTTTCGATGAAACGGCTTTCGACGGAATGGCTTTAGGCAAAATGACCCTGACCAGAAAAATACAGTACTTTTCAAATACATTAAACATTAAAATACAGTATATTTAAGGGGGAAAACAGTAGGCACTATTGGGGTTACAAATACAGCTCAATTCTTTAAAATACAATACGGATACGAGGGTTAGTCATTCCGGACTATAAATCTACGCAGGAAATCAACTGACATTTAGTTGTTGTCGCTATATATATCCGCGATTCAGAAAACGTCACGCCGTGAATTTCAAATGTCCACAGACGATGTAGAAGCTTTGACAAAACCGAAACCATTATGAAAACATATTCCAACAGGTTATTGAAACTGCACACACGGTGATTTTATGATCAAAAGGATTCAAGTCATGAGCAATAAGTCTACTCCCATGAAAATTAATTATGACTCGAAAATGTGTTACTTCAGGAATAAATTTTATTCAAAGATCGTAACTTCGATTTTCTACCCCTTTTCATTAACTTTAATTTATTCGGCTCATTTGCAATTAGGCTTAACGCGGCCGTTATACAATATTGTATTTTTTTTGCTGGATCTCGTTGTTAGTTTTTTCCTTATAGGAAAGGCGCTTTCATTACTATCCAGCGAATGAAGGGGGAGCAGTGGTTCGCTATTCACGCTCCCGTCCATTTGTTCGGCAGCAATCGGTGAAATAATCGTAACTTTTTGCCCAGGCGTTGGGTAAGTTGTTAGCGCTGGTGCCCTGTGGTGCAAATTTGCATTGAAGTAAATGCACACGTTCAATATCAATGTCCAGGACGAAATATGTCAGTGGAACACAATATTTTAGCTATTGTGGGTGTAAAGTAAGAGAATATCACCAGAAAAACATAGCAGGGTGACTTAGTTTCGTATAGTTTTATTGGAAATATTTTTCCTTATGATCCTCAGAAATTATTAAACGAAGAGTTGGGTTTATTATATCGTAGTTTATTTTTTGCTTTAATTGCTTTATTTTTAAAAATAGTAAAATAACTTTTTAGTGCAATAAAAATTGACAGTTCTTTTTTTTTTATTTTTTCATTAACACATTTGTCGCTTTGGAAATAAGTTTCTTTAACATTGAGTAAAAAAACATCGATTTAATAATAATTGAAGAATCGATAACGATTTCTATAGAAGGGAAAAATATTTTCCTTGAGCGTTAAGGGGTTAAGCAAACCTTCAAGTTCTCGCATCGAAGGTTGAAATTTGCACTCCCGGAAGTCAATAATAATTGTATTCTTTCGTAGTGGCGGCGGTAGCTTTTGTTCACCCATTTCGCGATCGTTCTATTGTTCACTACACAATACTGCACTTGTTTTCTTCAGTCCCGAACGTAAGCGGTTTTGTTTTATCGACTGACTTGGATGAGATACGAAAGCGAACTGATTTTCTACTCTGATCAACATTGCCAGATACACCGGTTTATCTAGATTTTTGTACTTGATACAGATTTTTTTAAAATGATCTGGCAACTTTTATCCGGATATCACCTCGGACATACTGACTCAATGGCTTAGTAGATAAATGGTAAGATAAAAGCAAACATTGAAAAACAAGAACTGCTTACTGCTCAAAATGCTTACTTGATTCTGAGCAATATTAATTCAGCAATTAGAAAAAGTGTTTTTTATGCCCCTGGTTGATAGAGACTTGACATTATAAAAAAAATAAACGGACTACGAACGGCTACACCACTGAATATATCGGAATATATTTTTATGCAGGGTTTGCGTAATGGAACTAGACACATTTTGTTATTAGGTTACACTGCACATTTAAAAAAAGCCCTGTGGTTTTACATCTTTTTAGATGCGCATAAATGGAGCGTCACAGTTCACGCTAATTTACATGGCTGAACATTTAATATTGTGTCTTAAACTCCATGACATGAAATTCATTGATATAAAAAAAAAATACTGATAGCATCCGCCGCGACTTGAACCAAGAACCATTGGATCACAAGTACGTCTGTTAATCGACTGAGCAACAGAAGCATGCATCTGCTTGGTTGGTAAAAGGTGCATTTAAATTCATGCAGTCGCATCTGCTATCAGAACGCAACTTACAGTCGAAACCAGTAAAAATCAAGCTAATCTAACATTAAGTCACTACAAATGAAATTTTCCGTCATTTGACAAATTAGGTCTTTATGAATTACATCGTATGAGGGATTAAGTCACCCGTAAAATTCAATTTTATTGTTTAGGTTGCCACATCTGTCATTGAGATTCTATCAAATTCTTAGCCTAATTCCTGGACATTTGTAAAAGTTGCGCTGTATTGAGTACATCTGCGATTGTGCGTGTCATCGATTTTGTACAATTTTTAAACTGGAATTGAATTTGCAACACCGAACTTGCATGGAATTTTGCGTAAAAAACGGTTTCAACGGTGCGCCGACATTGCAAATGTTGGAAGAGTGCTTTGGCAACGATACTCTGATACAGTTGTTCATCAGTGGCGTGAGTAATGATGAGAGAAGCAGTAGGACATCGATATCGAAAACCTACGAAAACATCAGTCAAATGGATGATCGTAGACCGCAAATTGACTATTTAAGAGATGGCAGAGGAGTTATGAGACGTTTACGTGAATCAATTCGTCGAAAAAGAACAGATTTGTGAGTAAACAATTCGTGGGTCTTGCACTACGATAACGCACCGTCATACAATGCCATCGTTATCCGTGAACATTTGGCTAAAAACGAAACGAATACCATTCAGTAACCACCAAATTCACCTGATTAGGTTCCCTGCAACTTTTTCCTGTTCGGTCAACTCAAGAATCCACTCCGTGAAGCGCGTTTCAGTACCTGAGATAAGATTATGGAAAAATCGCAGATGGCGCTGATGGCCATACCGAAAACTGAATATAAAAAATGTTTCGAGGATTGGATCAAGCGCTGACATAAGTGTGTTGCCGTCGATAAAGGGTACTTCGAAGGGGGCAATATCGATTTTGATAAATAATCTTGCATATTTTTTTTTGTCGTGAATACGACTTACTTTACTATGTGCCTTTTCAAAATTTACCCTCTGAGAGAGTGATAAGTTTTTGATCGTGAATATCTCTTGTTGTATCTAACGAATCAACATAATTTTTGCTACATGCCATCGGAAATATGATCATAATTTTATGATAAAGTATTCACTTGTGAGACATAATCTCAAATACTTCAAAATTAAACTTTTCTGAAATGTTTGGTATAAACGAGTATCAAAGAGAATAATTCATAAGGCGTGTTTGCCTTTCTCGTATTTTTAAAGCTCATAGCTCAGTGATCTATGAAAGGATTTATATAATCTAATTACCAATAGAATCAAAATTTTTCAACTTAAGCGTGTAAAGAAAAAGCATTGAAGTTTTTCAATAGTACACTATTGAAAAACCTGTCTCATTTGACCCATATCAACACCAACCAATCAGAATGCGTTCTGAGGAAGAGAACAAAATATCTGCTGCTGTACAACAAATCGTTCGAGAAAATGTTCCGGACAGTGTTTAATATCGTAGTGAGTTCCACAATTTGGTCCTTCTGAAAGGCAGGAATTAATCCAGTCCAGGATCCGGATGGTTTCTTTCAATGAAATGCAAATCCGAAATGAAATATCGAAAATAAAATTCTATATGCTGCTATTTTTATAGCCGTTAGGACCGCCCATTAGTGGAAAAGCTACAAACGAAATCAGGTAAAAACAAGTCTCTCAACAAAATTGGATCAGTTTGGATTCTATCGCCACTGCGAGCAGATGTATTTTGTGTCGTTTGCAAAGCTAGTTTCGCTTTCGGCAAGAGCGATTGCGTCACAGCTGCCAGTCATTTGCATTGGTAAAAAGGCAACGGTGGAGAGCATTACACAAAATCAGCCGTTCTAATGGCTCTAAAAGTTTTCTAAAGAACTATTAGGATTTGTTGTTCGCAAATCGAAAGGAAATATCCTCAATTTAGTGCAAATCTAGAACAGTTTGGTTAGATTTTTGCACTTTTCGCTGTGTGAAATTCACAGTAATCGAGATCAAGTAAAGCCTTCTTTGTTTTTGCGAAAAATGTGGAAAAGGGGAACGCTTGCATAATTTATACAATTGATCAACTAATTGATATTCGGAAGTGTTAAGGAACATGTCAGTTGTTTTCGTATTCACGACATCCAGTTATGTCTCTGACATTACCCATCCGCCTTTTTATTTTGATGAATAAACTTGTAGTGCCACATGAACGGCTGAATGCAAAAGTCGGATAAGTGCAACCTAATAGGGAAAACTCTTTGGTTAAGTATTTTTGAATGCAAAAACTGGATGAAATTATTGAGAGTAGAAAGCGGACACGTTTTTTGCAATTCAAAAATCTTTAAAAAAATATTATGTATTTTTAAGAACCTGATAAAAAACTCTGAATGCATTAACCGGATTTTCTAAGTCTTATTATCAAAAGATAGGCTTATAAATCTCTAGGTGGATACTAACTTTCATTTGAATTCAACTTTCGGCTTCAGATGAATTGTGTGTTTCAGTTTCTATTTCTATTTCAGTTTAAAGGTTTTAATTGTTGATGCAGAAAAGCCCAAATAAAGTGTTCAATAAGTAAATTTGTAGGCAAAACTGGTTCGATTTCACATAACTACGCTGAAGTATAAATTGAGGAATAGTTCGAGAACTAAAAAACATCGTTTTTCTACACCCAACAAAGTAATTGAAAATAATCATTCCGTCGCATTGCCATGGGAACGTGTCGTAGCCCCGAAGATTTATCCACATTCCGCACCTAGGCGATATTGGTTCCGAGGATGGTCTATTGGAAACAAGATAGCGTCGCTGATGAGTATAATGACCAGCTGATATGTTTGTCCCGAGCCGCCCTCCCTGGTCTAGTTCCACAGTAGTGCGACAGTAGCAAAATCTCCAAACTCCTGCAAAACGATATTCAATCCTCCTGCCGCCCGGCATCGCTCACTCAACCGGTGCCAACCGAGCGGAGAACAAATGAAACGAATAGAAAAGTTTTTCTCCACCCACCACAACTTCCAACTGATGTGTGTTCAGTACAGTTCTTCAGTCAGTGTTGGATTATTTCACGCTTCAACGGCGAATATTGAAACGTCCTTTCCATTCCTTACCCTGTCACCGTCCGACGTCGCGACGCAGAGAAAACACAGCAACAAATGAGCAACATGAGAAAACGGTTCGTCCTCCAGTTTCACTTTGTCGACTAGTTATCAAAGACTTTTCCGCTGCTTTTGTCCTCCGGTAATATCGAGAAGGAAAGTTTGCCGATAATTTTTCTTAATTATGATTATCTTGTGTATTAATGTGTTTCGATGATGACTTTTCCATGCAGTTGGTTGAGATGGGAATCGGGGCGGGGAATAAGTTGGAA
>NW_026682674.1:25147-50000 GCF_030247185.1 Malaya genurostris | reverse complement strand
GAGCGTTTGAGGCTTTTAACCACGCAGAAGGTGCATTCTCCGTCGCTGCTGGTTAACTCTCGCTGCTGCTGGTGGTAAAGGTCCTCTCGCCTCGATGGCCAGCAAGCGAATGAGAGATGCGACCTGAGCGTTTGAGGTTTTTAACCACGCAGAAGGTGCATTCTCTCTCGCTGCTGGTTGAAAGTTTAACTCCCGCTGCTGCTGCTGGTTAAGGTCCTCTCGCCTCGATGGCCATGCAAGCGAATGAGAGATGCGACCTGAGCGTTTGAGGCTTTTAACCACGCAGAAGGTGCATTCTCTCTCGCTGCTGGTTGAAAGTTTAACTCCCGCTGCTGCTGCTATTTAAGGTCCTCTCGCCTCGATGGCCAGCAAGCGAATGAGATGCGACCTGAGCGTTTGAGGCTTTTGACCACGCAGAAGGTGCATTCTCTCTCGCTGCTGGTTGAAAGTTTAACTCCCGCTGCTGCTGCTGGTTGATGATTCCACTCCCACGACGTCTGCTTCCATCGAACGCACGAAAAGAAATGATCGATTTTGGATTTTTTTGCATAAATATCTGTTTATTAATCTTATTTTTGTGTATTACATCAACATTTTACAGTACAAGTGTTTTGACCCTTTGGCCTTTCATCTTTGTTGTTCATACGATTCGTTATTAATATTAGGTGTTTTAGTTACGCTTGTTTTACATACTAATGTTTAATCATAATATTTATTTTAATTATTTATAAAATGTCTACCTACTTATAACTATCCGTAACCTAATACGTACAAATTTTGAATTATTTGTATTTCAGAGATTGAGCACCTCTCTTCAAATTTCGTGCAGTATTGTTCGAATTTTTGTTCTAGTATATCCAGTGAGGCAATCTCATGTACTTCACTAGTCCTTGTCCAAGGGGGTAGATTTAGAATCATCTTTAAGATCTTACTTTGAATGCGTTGTTCGTGCACAGCCCCGCCAAACAGGGACTGCGTATTCAATTGCGGGGTAGATGATTTGTTTATAGACAGCCATCTGATTCTTCAGGCACAGTTTAGATGTTCTACAAATCAGCGGATACAGAGACCTAATGAGTATGCTGCATTTTTGAACGATTTTGTCAACATGTGACCTGAATATCAGATGTCTGTCAAAGGTGAGTCCTAGATAGATAACTTCATCGGACCATTGAATGACCTCATCACCGAATCGTATTCTGCATTCGTTTGATGGAACAAGTTTTGGAGATCTTGAATGTGGAAAGAAGATGACCTGAGTTTTTGCTGCATTGATCACAATTTTCCAGCTTGTAAAATATTCCGTTAAAGCGTCCAGACCTGTCTGTAGTTTATTCTTCAGAGCATTAATGACACGACCTTTGTAAAGAATGGCAGTATCATCAGCAAATTGTGACAGAACACCACCACCTGGAAGAGGTGGGATGTCTGATGTAAAAATGTTGTATAGAATGGGACCTAGGATACTTCCCTGGGGTACACCAGCAGGAATAGTAAATCTTTCTGAAAGTGCATTATTCAGAGAGACCTGGAATGCTCTATCTGCAAGATAATTTTTGATAATTTTAATAAGATACATGGGAAAATTATACCGATGCAGTTTGAACACCAGTCCATCGGGCCACACATTATCGAATGCCTTTTCAATATCCAATATTGCCATGGCAGTCGTTTTGGACACTGATTTGTTTTGCTGGATAACGTTGTTAACCCTTGTGAGTTGGTGGATGGTGGATCTTCCTTTTCGGAACCCAAACTGTTCTTCCAGAAATATATCCTGTTCATCTGCGAAAGCAAGAATTCGCCTTTGTATTGACTTTTCAAACAGCTTGGATAGGGCAGAGAGTAAGCTGATGGGCCGATAGCTCTTGGAAAGGGAAGGATCTTTCCCCGGTTTCAAAACTGGGATAACTTTAGCTAACTTCCACATTGAAGGGAAGTAACCAAGTTCCCAGCACCTGTTAAAAATTTTAGCTAAGAAGACAAATGAGCGAATACTCAAATGTTTCAGCTCAATGTTGAATGTGTTGTCGAAACCGGGGACCTTCATATTTTTGGATTTTTTCACAAAAGCCATCAGCTCATTCGCAGTGACTCTACTTTCCTCAGGAACCAAGCTGTCTGATTGGTCAACCTCAGCTACGCTATCAGCAACGGCTCTTTCATATGGACTAACAATGTTGAGTCCTAAATTGTGAGAACACACAAACTGCTGGCCTAGCGCATTTGCTTTCTCTACTGGTGTGATTAAAGGTATTCCTTCAGCTGCGTCCTGCGGTGACATCAGAGGAGGAATAGGCTTCGGTTTTTTCTTAAGCACCTTCGTTAAGGACCAGAAGGGCTTTGAATGTGGGAGAATTTCTCGAAGCTTTTGCTGGAAGTTCCTGTTGCGAAGCTCAGATATCCTTTCCTGGATTATTCTAGTTAAGTTGTTATAAGTAGTTTTCCTATCTAGGATGCCAGTTCGTTGATACTGCCTCCGGTAGATATTCCGAAGTCGGATGAGTTTCTTGGTGACACTGTCGATTTGAAGAGAGGAACTCGGCATATGTTGTACTGGAACCGTCCTACCACGAGCGACTGTGATTGAATGCTGGAAGGAAGATAGGGCCGCATCGATTTCCATCGGGGAATCTAGTGGAACATTGATATTAATAAGTTGGTCGGCGATTTGTTGAAATTGGAGCCAATCGGTGCGACAATAGTTCCTCCGTGGTTGAATAGGCACTGTTTCTGGTGAAGATCCCAACGTCAATATTACTGGAAAGTGGTCAGAAGAGAGCTCGTAGAAGACAACCGGAGAGCTGTCTATGGCGATGTTGCTGATGAATATATCCAAAATGGAATGAACTCCCGATCTGGAAAGTCGCGTTGGTTGATCCGGAGCGAAGATGTTGTATTGTCCAGCTTCGTAATCTTCGGCAAGTACGAATCCGTTTCGATTCTGTCTTCTGTTTGCCCACAGCTCATGCCGTGCGTTCAGGTCCCCAGCAATGATGAATTTGTTCTGTCGTCGAGTGAGCATAGCCAGATCTCGCTTCAATGATGCACACGTACCATCTCGAAGATTGGTTTGTTTGGGGCAGTACGCTGCAATGATGATGATGGGTCCCATCGTCGTTGTAATCTCAATTCCTATGGCTTCTATGAGTTGCAATTTAAAGGCTGACAGAAGCCTGTGCTGAATGGATCGTTTAACGGCAATGGCAACTCCCCCTCCTCTGGTAGTTGTCCTGTCGAGCCTGTGAATCCTGTGATTGGAAATAAAAATAGAAATTTCAGGTTTAAGATGAGTTTCAGTTAAAATAGCAATATCGGCATTCTTCTCTTGAAGAAAGTCGGACAATTCAGCAGTTTTGCTCCTGAGTGAGCAAGCATTCCAATTTACTATAACCAACTCATTATATTGCATATTCGATGATGAATTTGCCTAAGGCGTTGATTTGATCTAACCGCGTTCTGCAGTTTCGTAGTTTTGTTGTCATTGTTTCAAAAATGACGATCAGTTGTTCTGCAGAAAATAAATCACCAGAGTCATCCTTTGCTTGTGGTTGATTATTGCCCCATCCAGGAGGGATTTTTGAGGAAGATTCTTTTTGTGATCCAGCGGCTGAATCTTTTGGATTGCTGCGAGGAAGTGGCGGCAAATTCGGAATATCCTTCTTCGGTGGGAGCCGTGGGAAATTAACTTCATCCTTCTGTGGAACATTCTTGCGCGTTGATTGTTTGCGGGACGCCTGTTGTCGAATTTTTGTGAACTCAGCACGTTTGGGACACGATTTGCTAGTAGATGGATGGTCGCCATCACAGTTCACACATTTTACAGCGATGTCATCTAGTAAGCAATCGTTGGTATTGTGTGGTTCGGCACATTTCCCGCACCGACTTTTCATGTGGCAATTCCTCGCTCCATGGCCGTAGTTCAAACAGTTCGTGCACTGTGTGACATCCCGATGTACCGGTTTATACTTTTGCCATTCGATGATTATGTGAAACAATGATTTAATCGTTTTCAGTTGACTCATGGTGATGGAGCCCTTCTCCAGATGAATCAGGTACAGTTGATCTCTAAACTTTTTGTCCGTATTATGTCGCTTCATTTTAAACACCATCAAAGGCTTTAGCCCAGCCTCCGACAGTGCCTGCTTTAGTTCGGCTTCCATCATGTCGGGTAGTCCTCGAAGTACAACCTTCATAGGTTTGTTGGCGGCAATATCGTGTGTGAAGTATTCCGCTTTTGTCTGCTTCAGATAGCATTCCACTCCTTTGTAGTGGTTCAAAGCCGGAACAGTTATTTTGTAGCCTTCAGTACATAAACGGATTGTTGCCTGTAGTCCTTTGCTGATCAGTGTGTTGAAATCCGAGCGTAGAGTTGGTGGGAAGCCCTTCAGGTAGAAAGGCGGCATTTTTTCCTTCTTCTGCAGTTCCTCTTCGACATCTACTGGCAGATCAGCATATTGGTTTTTACTCAGCAAACGGTCGTTTACACATCACTTGGCTTCAGACGCTTAGCATCCTTTGGATCCTTCTCGGATCTATGGCGGTTTTTACCCATAGCTTGGGTAGGTAGACAACTGCGAATAAAAAATAAAACAAAATGGAAATTAGTCGTAGTAGGTTATTCGTCTATCCACATCGAGTGTTAGATGACGAATTGATCGATTTTCGACCACGATTCCCCTTTTATACGCATTCAGTTGAAGATATGTGCCTGACTACCTCAAAATCGTCGTCCTTGCGCGAAAAACCCAAGCGAAAGTGAAGAGTTTTCCGCGTTGTTTTCAAATTTTAAGAAAACTTAATTTTTGACTTGTTTGTGGTTATCGCACACTGTTCAAAATATTACCTTGAATTCCTGATCATATTTTTGATTAAAAGGTGAAAGAATTATGTTGCTACCATTAATACAAGTCGAGATATTCGCGATTAAGTTCTGCCCATTCTTCCATATGGCTAATTTTGAAAAGGCGCCCCATAGTAAAGTAAGTCGTAGTCACGACAAAAGTACGACATGTGTTCTCTTGAGAGCGGCATAAGCACGTCGCATGTGCGTGGTTGTCTTATGAGAATGAGAATAAATTTGTCTCAGCGCAAAATAAAGAGCGCGCGTGCATAAGACCTGTTCGCACGGATAGGGACACCGCGGACACTTTGGACGTGATAGAATAAACTGGTTGTTTGACTGGCATATATATTTTACCAAACTAGGACAACACTTGGACGGCATCGAACTACGACTACGACTACGACGTAAACTTAATCTAGTATCGAAGTACCGTAATACTGTAGTACCGTAATACCTCAGTTCCGTACCTGATCTGATCTGCAGTGTCTTTATATAGTCTGGATACATTATTATGTGAACAAAGTTTGTCTCTACCGGAAAGCATATTGCGAGAAATATGTCGGAAAACCTATATCTCTTGCCAATTCAATCGCAAACTTTCTCAACTACTGACAAAACTGCTCGAATGGTGCCACTGATCGGCTTTCGAACGTGCTACAGCCTTCTGATATATGTAATTGTGCATCAACAAACTTCAAATACTATTTTCATAGCAGCTCTATCACATCTCATCACCGAAAATAGGTTACATCGAAGCTCTGGTACGTACAGGACATTTTTAACTGAGCACTTTATTTCTCTTTTGTTTACAATAGAAATCAATTTTACTGTTCCCGCTTGTTTTGCTACGATCGTTTCACCGTCTTCAGCAATCGCGATCTCATCTGGTGGCGTGAGGCCTTTCAAACCAACGAACAACGATTTGTTATTAACTAAATGGTCGGAGCAACCAGAGTCGATGTACCAATTTACTTTGTTTGTATCACCAGAACGAACAGTGCCCCTGCTGAATCCATCAAAACATAATTTATCATAAACTGCTACATTGGCCTTAGATTTGTTTACCTCCTTCTTGTTCATGTTTTCCTTTTTCTTCACAGGGCATTCTGCCAGCTTATGGCCCTCCTGTTTGCACCCGAAACATTTCATTTTCCTAAGCTTATGATGCTGCCTTAGGCCAGAAAAAGCTGCCTGTTCATCCAAAAGTCGACATTTAACGAATTCTAGCGTAAGAACATCCTCCTGCATAGTTTGGAGTGCAGTAACGACCGTCGAATAAGACGAACCGAGACGAACTTGACACACAATGTCAAGTTAATCTAGCATTGCGTCAGTTCCTCGGTACTCCCGAACTAGTTTGTCAAATAGAAGAAAATGTTGCTGCAAACTACCTGTATCATAACATTCATAACGCAGAGTAACCATCACGTATTCCAAATGCGAAGCATGAATTCTGTTAATTAGTAAAGATTTGCATTGACTGTCCTTTTTAGCTCTTATCTCGCGTTCTCTTGTTTTTCTATTATTCGTCTTCTGGTTATCATCTGGATCATCTCTTAGCTCGTCGATATCAGCAGCGTAGCGCTGAACACAATCCACCAGTTCATGCTTTTTTAAAAGAACGAGCACTCTGAACTTCCATGCGGAAAAATTAGAGCAATCGAATATCGGCAGAGAAACTCGATCTTGTTTATTCTCCTCCATCCCTTTTACTTATTTGCGCGAAGGAACCGATAGAACGAATCCTGGGCCCATAACCTAAAGTGGTATTGCGGATGCCCAGCAACGAAACTGTTATTGTTTCTTGTGCAACATTTTCGTACAACTAACGGCTCCCGAGTTACAACGATTTGATAAAAGTGCTTACAAAAATGCATTTTTCCTTTAAAGCAATCAAATAGGTCTCCCTATCTATGCAAAATTATTTATTGTGAGGTAATACAAAACAATTATCGTTTTCTATAGTGCTAATCTCATGACAGTTGAAATAACGTTATGTTTGTGGTGTTTAGGTTCTGCCATACACGCGCAATTCGATCGTAACAAACTCCTGTATAGTTTTCAAGTAGGTCATACTGAAGTTTCTTATTCACGTTTGACGTATTGAAAATAATTGATTATAGTTGAAATGTTATCATCGTAACTTCAAACGTAAGGTTGCTTGAAACTGTACTATCAACCGGCGTCATCTCAAGTGGGGTGACGTGATTCATGAAACGATGAGAAAGAAACTCAATTTAACAAATTTCACGATTTCGTTTAATATAGGATACTAATTAGAATTTGATAAATGTCTATTTTCAGCATCACACGACGTAGATTCAATGCGTGATATGCGAGATGCTTTGGGTGCACTTGGTCCTGTGAACGGTGATAAACCAGAAATTACTAATCTTACTCTTGCGTTAACCATGGTTGAGAAAGACGACATTATTTTTCTTACTTCAGATGGCATCAGTGATAATTTTGACCCTGTTGTAGGGAAATTCGCTGTACCCTTGACGAATAAAGTTCAGTTTTCTAACCATTCAGTATTCCTATCTTCAAGAACAGAGAACTCGCATTTGTTAGCAAAAAGGCAAAATAAAAACTCAATCAGTCGAAAACCTCAACCGAACGGATTGTCTGAATCGAGCACTAGTTGTAAGCTGGATACTGATTCGAATTCATCGATTTATCAACAATCTTCACAGCTAAAACGTCGAATGTTCGAAGAATCATCATCAAAAGGAACCCGGCCTGTCTACTTGCGTTCCAAAACATTTATTGAACCAAGATTGCTCTCAACTGATCAGAAAATCAAAAAAACTATGTTACCACAAGTAACAGGTGCCCAAAGACATCAATTGACATTACTAAGAATGGCTGATCTGCTGATGTATGGAATCAACGGAACTTTAAGACCGTCCACTAGCGCCAAGCAACTCTGTCAATTGTTAGTCGATTTTGCTACTTGTATTACTTCAGCTAAAAGAAAATCACTAGAACAGCGAGAGCTCTACTACAAAGTGATTACCAGTAAGGATGGTTGTTGCAAGGAAATTGGATTCACTAAGCATCAGCAGAAAATTGCTCGCAAACGAATAGTCGAAGGTAGCACATTTGCTTTATTACCAGGAAAATTGGATCACGCATCTGTTGTTGCGTTTACTGTAGGTAGTGAACGTGTATTCAATGAATCTTATTTGTAATAAATCTTTTGTGTGACACTATATTGTTTTCTCAATTATTCATCATCTTATGTTTGAATGTAACACGACGTGCCAAGAATAATAATAATAATAATAATAATAATAATAATAATAATAATAATAATAATAATAATAATAATAATAATAATAATAATAATAATAATAATAATAATAATAATAATAATAATAATAATAATAATAATAATAATAATAATAATAATAATAATAATAATAATAATAATAATAATAATAATAATAATAATAATAATAATAATAATAATAATAATAATAATAATAATAATAATAATAATAATAATAATAATAATAATAATAATAATAATAATAATAATAATAATAATAATAATAATAATAATAATAATAATAATAATAATAATAATAATAATAATAATAATAATAATAATAATAATAATAATAATAATAATAATAATAATAATAATAATAATAATAATAATAATAATAATAATAATAATAATAATAATAATAATAATAATAATAATAATAATAATAATAATAATAATAATAATAATAATAATAATAATAATAATAATAATAATAATAATAATAATAATAATAATAATAATAATAATAATAATAATAATAATAATAATAATAATAATAATAATAATAATAATAATAATAATAATAATAATAATAATAATAATAATAATAATAATAATAATAATAATAATAATAATAATAATAATAATAATAATAATAATAATAATAATAATAATAATAATAATAATAATAATAATAATAATAATAATAATAATAATAATAATAATAATAATAATAATAATAATAATAATAATAATAATAATAATAATAATAATAATAATAATAATAATAATAATAATAATAATAATAATAATAATAATAATAATAATAATAATAATAATAATAATAATAATAATAATAATAATAATAATAATAATAATAATAATAATAATAATAATAATAATAATAATAATAATAATAATAATAATAATAATAATAATAATAATAATAATAATAATAATAATAATAATAATAATAATAATAATAATAATAATAATAATAATAATAATAATAATAATAATAATAATAATAATAATAATAATAATAATAATAATAATAATAATAATAATAATAATAATAATAATAATAATAATAATAATAATAATAATAATAATAATAATAATAATAATAATAATAATAATAATAATAATAATAATAATAATAATAATAATAATAATAATAATAATAATAATAATAATAATAATAATAATAATAATAATAATAATAATAATAATAATAATAATAATAATAATAATAATAATAATAATAATAATAATAATAATAATAATAATAATAATAATAATAATAATAATAATAATAATAATAATAATAATAATAATAATAATAATAATAATAATAATAATAATAATAATAATAATAATAATAATAATAATAATAATAATAATAATAATAATAATAATAATAATAATAATAATAATAATAATAATAATAATAATAATAATAATAATAATAATAATAATAATAATAATAATAATAATAATAATAATAATAATAATAATAATAATAATAATAATAATAATAATAATAATAATAATAATAATAATAATAATAATAATAATAATAATAATAATAATAATAATAATAATAATAATAATAATAATAATAATAATAATAATAATAATAATAATAATAATAATAATAATAATAATAATAATAATAATAATAATAATAATAATAATAATAATAATAATAATAATAATAATAATAATAATAATAATAATAATAATAATAATAATAATAATAATAATAATAATAATAATAATAATAATAATAATAATAATAATAATAATAATAATAATAATAATAATAATAATAATAATAATAATAATAATAATAATAATAATAATAATAATAATAATAATAATAATAATAATAATAATAATAATAATAATAATAATAATAATAATAATAATAATAATAATAATAATAATAATAATAATAATAATAATAATAATAATAATAATAATAATAATAATAATAATAATAATAATAATAATAATAATAATAATAATAATAATAATAATAATAATAATAATAATAATAATAATAATAATAATAATAATAATAATAATAATAATAATAATAATAATAATAATAATAATAATAATAATAATAATAATAATAATAATAATAATAATAATAATAATAATAATAATAATAATAATAATAATAATAATAATAATAATAATAATAATAATAATAATAATAATAATAATAATAATAATAATAATAATAATAATAATAATAATAATAATAATAATAATAATAATAATAATAATAATAATAATAATAATAATAATAATAATAATAATAATAATAATAATAATAATAATAATAATATAATAATAATAATAATAATAATAATAATAATAATAATAATAATAATAATAATAATAATAATAATAATAATAATAATAATAATAATAATAATAATAATAATAATAATAATAATAATAATAATAATAATAATAATAATAATAATAATAATAATAATAATAATAATAATAATAATAATAATAATAATAATAATAATAATAATAATAATAATAATAATAATAATAATAATAATAATAATAATAATAATAATAATAATAATAATAATAATAATAATAATAATAATAATAATAATAATAATAATAATAATAATAATAATAATAATAATAATAATAATAATAATAATAATAATAATAATAATAATAATAATATAATAATAATAATAATAATAATAATAATAATAATAATAATAATAATAATAATAATAATAATAATAATAATAATAATAATAATAATAATAATAATAATAATAATAATAATAATAATAATAATAATAATAATAATAATAATAATAATAATAATAATAATAATAATAATAATAATCATAATAATAATAATAATAATAATCATAATCATAATCATAATCATAATCATAATCATAATCATAATCATAATCATAATCATAATCATAATCATAATCATAATCATAATCATAATCATAATCATAATCATAATCATAATCATAATCATAATCATAATCATAATCATAATCATAATCATAATCATAATCATAATCATAATCATAATCATAATCATAATCATAATCATAATCATAATCATAATCATAATCATAATCATAATCATAATCATATCATAATCATAATCATAATCATAATCATAATCATAATCATAATCATAATCATAATCATAATCATAATCATAATCATAATCATAATCATAATCATAATCATAATCATAATCATAATCATAATCATAATCATAATCATAATCATAATCATAATCATAATCATAATCATAATCATAATAATCATAATCATAATCATAATCATAATCATAATCATAATCATAATCATAATCATAATCATAATCATAATCATAATCATAATCATAATCATAATCATAATCATAATCATAATCATAATCATAATCATAATCATAATCATAATCATAATCATAATCATAATCATAATCATAATCATAATCATAATCATAATCATAATCATAATCATAATCATAATCATAATCATAATCATAATCATAATCATAATCATAATCATAATCATAATCATAATCATAATCATAATCATAATCATAATCATAATCATAATCATAATCATAATCATAATCATAATCATAATCATAATCATAATCATAATCATAATCATAATCATAATCATAATCATAATCATAATCATAATCATAATCATAATCATAATCATAATCATAATCATAATCATAATCATAATCATAATCATAATCATAATCATAATCATAATCATAATCATAATCATAATCATAATCATAATCATAATCATAATCATAATCATAATCATAATCATAATCATAATCATAATCATAATCATAATCATAATCATAATCATAATCATAATCATAATCATAATCATAATCATAATCATAATCATAATCATAATCATAATCATAATCATAATCATAATCATAATCATAATCATAATCATAATCATAATCATAATCATAATCATAATCATAATCATAATCATAATCATAATCATAATCATAATCATAATCATAATCATAATCATAATCATAATCATAATCATAATCATAATCATAATCATAATCATAATCATAATCATAATCATAATCATAATCATAATCATAATCATAATCATAATCATAATCATAATCATAATAATAATCATAATCATAATCATAATCATAATCATAATCATAATCATAATCATAATCATAATCATAATCATAATCATAATCATAATCATAATCATAATCATAATCATAATCATAATCATAATCATAATCATAATCATAATCATAATCATAATCATAATCATAATCATAATCATAATCATAATCATAATCATAATCATAATCATAATCATAATCATAATCATAATCATAATCATAATCATAATCATAATCATAATCATAATCATAATCATAATCATAATCATAATCATAATCATAATCATAATCATAATCATAATCATAATCATAATCATAATCATAATCATAATCATAATCATAATCATAATCATAATCATAATCATAATCATAATCATAATCATAATCATAATCATAATCATAATCATAATCATAATCATAATCATAATCATAATCATAATCATAATCATAATCATAATCATAATCATAATCATAATCATAATCATAATCATAATCATAATCATAATCATAATCATAATCATAATCATAATCATAATCATAATCATAATCATAATCATAATCATAATCATAATCATAATCATAATCATAATCATAATCATAATCATAATCATAATCATAATCATAATCATAATCATAATCATAATCATAATCATAATCATAATCATAATCATAATCATAATCATAATCATAATCATAATCATAATCATAATCATAATCATAATCATAATCATAATCATAATCATAATCATAATCATAATCATAATCATAATCATAATCATAATCATAATCATAATCATAATCATAATCATAATCATAATCATAATCATAATCATAATCATAATCATAATCATAATCATAATCATAATCATAATCATAATCATAATCATAATCATAATCATAATCATAATCATAATCATAATCATAATCATAATCATAATCATAATCATAATCATAATCATAATCATAATCATAATCATAATCATAATCATAATCATAATCATAATCATAATCATAATCATAATCATAATCATAATCATAATCATAATCATAATCATAATCATAATCATAATCATAATCATAATCATAATCATAATCATAATCATAATCATAATCATAATCATAATCATAATCATAATCATAATCATAATCATAATCATAATCATAATCATAATCATAATCATAATCATAATCATAATCATAATCATAATCATAATCATAATCATAATCATAATCATAATCATAATCATAATCATAATCATAATCATAATCATAATCATAATCATAATCATAATCATAATCATAATCATAATCATAATCATAATCATAATCATAATCATAATCATAATCATAATCATAATCATAATCATAATCATAATCATAATCATAATCATAATCATAATCATAATCATAATCATAATCATAATCATAATCATAATCATAATCATAATCATAATCATAATCATAATCATAATCATAATCATAATCATAATCATAATCATAATCATAATCATAATCATAATCATAATCATAATCATAATCATAATCATAATCATAATCATAATCATAATCATAATCATAATCATAATCATAATCATAATCATAATCATAATCATAATCATAATCATAATCATAATCATAATCATAATCATAATCATAATCATAATCATAATCATAATCATAATCATAATCATAATCATAATCATAATCATAATCATAATCATAATCATAATCATAATCATAATCATAATCATAATCATAATCATAATCATAATCATAATCATAATCATAATCATAATCATAATCATAATCATAATCATAATCATAATCATAATCATAATCATAATCATAATCATAATCATAATCATAATCATAATCATAATCATAATCATAATCATAATCATAATCATAATCATAATCATAATCATAATCATAATCATAATCATAATCATAATCATAATCATAATCATAATCATAATCATAATCATAATCATAATCATAATCATAATCATAATCATAATCATAATCATAATCATAATCATAATTCATAATCATAATCATAATCATAATCATAATCATAATCATAATCATAATCATAATCATAATCATAATCATAATCATAATCATAATCATAATCATAATCATAATCATAATCATAATCATAATCATAATCATAATCATAATCATAATCATAATCATAATCATAATCATAATCATAATCATAATCATAATCATAATCATAATCATAATCATAATCATAATCATAATCATAATCATAATCATAATCATAATCATAATCATAATCATAATCATAATCATAATCATAATCATAATCATAATCATAATCATAATCATAATCATAATCATAATCATAATCATAATCATAATCATAATCATAATCATAATCATAATCATAATCATAATCATAATCATAATCATAATCATAATCATAATCATAATCATAATCATAATCATAATCATAATCATAATCATAATCATAATCATAATCATAATCATAATCATAATCATAATCATAATCATAATCATAATCATAATCATAATCATAATCATAATCATAATCATAATCATAATCATAATCATAATCATAATCATAATCATAATCATAATCATAATCATAATCATAATCATAATCATAATCATAATCATAATCATAATCATAATCATAATCATAATCATAATCATAATCATAATCATAATCATAATCATAATCATAATCATAATCATAATCATAATCATAATCATAATCATAATCATAATCATAATCATAATCATAATCATAATCATAATCATAATCATAATCATAATCATAATCATAATCATAATCATAATCATAATCATAATCATAATCATAATCATAATCATAATCATAATCATAATCATAATCATAATCATAATCATAATCATAATCATAATCATAATCATAATCATAATCATAATCATAATCATAATCATAATCATAATCATAATCATAATCATAATCATAATCATAATCATAATCATAATCATAATCATAATCATAATCATAATCATAATCATAATCATAATCATAATCATAATCATAATCATAATCATAATCATAATCATAATCATAATCATAATCATAATCATAATCATAATCATAATCATAATCATAATCATAATCATAATCATAATCATAATCATAATCATAATCATAATCATAATCATAATCATAATCATAATCATAATCATAATCATAATCATAATCATAATCATAATCATAATCATAATCATAATCATAATCATAATCATAATCATAATCATAATCATAATCATAATCATAATCATAATCATAATCATAATCATAATCATAATCATAATCATAATCATAATCATAATCATAATCATAATCATAATCATAATCATAATCATATCATAATCATAATCATAATCATAATCATAATCATAATCATAATCATAATCATAATCATAATCATAATCATAATCATAATCATAATCATAATCATAATCATAATCATAATCATAATCATAATCATAATCATAATCATAATCATAATCATAATCATAATCATAATCATAATCATAATCATAATCATAATCATAATCATAATCATAATCATAATCATAATCATAATCATAATCATAATCATAATCATAATCATAATCATAATCATAATCATAATCATAATCATAATCATAATCATAATCATAATCATAATCATAATCATAATCATAATCATAATCATAATCATAATCATAATCATAATCATAATCATAATCATAATCATAATCATAATCATAATCATAATCATAATCATAATCATAATCATAATCATAATCATAATCATAATCATAATCATAATCATAATCATAATCATAATCATAATCATAATCATAATCATAATCATAATCATAATCATAATCATAATCATAATCATAATCATAATCATAATCATAATCATAATCATAATCATAATCATAATCATAATCATAATCATAATCATAATCATAATCATAATCATAATCATAATCATAATCATAATCATAATCATAATCATAATCATAATCATAATCATAATCATAATCATAATCATAATCATAATCATAATCATAATCATAATCATAATCATAATCATAATCATAATCATAATCATAATCATAATCATAATCATAATCATAATCATAATCATAATCATAATCATAATCATAATCATAATCATAATCATAATCATAATCATAATCATAATCATAATCATAATCATAATCATAATCATAATCATAATCATAATCATAATCATAATCATAATCATAATCATAATCATAATCATAATCATAATCATAATCATAATCATAATCATAATCATAATCATAATCATAATCATAATCATAATCATAATCATAATCATAATCATAATCATAATCATAATCATAATCATAATCATAATCATAATCTAATCATAATCATAATCATAATCATAATCATAATCATAAATCATAATCATAATCATAATCATAATCATAATCATAATCATAATCATAATCATAATCATAATCATAATCATAATCATAATCATAATCATAATCATAATCATAATCATAATCATAATCATAATCATAATCATAATCATAATCATAATCATAATCATAATCATAATCATAATCATAATCATAATCATAATCATAATCATAATCATAATCATAATCATAATCATAATCATAATCATAATCATAATCATAATCATAATCATAATCATAATCATAACATAATCATAATCATAATCATAATCATAATCATAATCATAATCATAATCATAATCATAATCATAATCATAATCATAATCATAATCATAATCATAATCATAATCATAATCATAATCATAATCATAATCATAATCATAATCATAATCATAATCATAATCATAATCATAATCATAATCATAATCATAATCATAATCATAATCAATCATAATCATAATCATAATCATAATCATAATCATAATCATAATCATAATCATAATCATAATCATAATCATAATCATAATCATAATCATAATCATAATCATAATCATAATCATAATCATAATCATAATCATAATCATAATCATAATCATAATCATAATCATAATCATAATCATAATCATAATCATAATCATAATCATAATCATAATCATAATCATAATCATAATAATCATAATCATAATCATAATCATAATCATAATCATAATCATAATCATAATCATAATCATAATCATAATCATAATCATAATCATAATCATAATCATAATCATAATCATAATCATAATCATAATCATAATCATAATCATAATCATAATCATAATCATAATCATAATCATAATCATAATCATAATCATAATCATAATCATAATCATAATCATAATCATAATCATAATCATAATCATAATCATAATCATAATCATAATCATAATCATAATCATAATCATAATCATAATCATAATCATAATCATAATCATAATCATAATCATAATCATAATCATAATCATAATCATAATCATAATCATAATCATAATCATAATCATAATCATAATCATAATCATAATCATAATCATAATCATAATCATAATCATAATCATAATCATAATCATAATCATAATCATAATCATAATCATAATCATAATCATAATCATAATCATAATCATAATCATAATCATAATCATAATCATAATCATAATCATAATCATAATCATAATCATAATCATAATCATAATCATAATCATAATCATAATCATAATCATAATCATAATCATAATCATAATCATAAATCATAATCATAATCATAATCATAATCATAATCATAATCATAATCATAATCATAATCATAATCATAATCATAATCATAATCATAATCATAATCATAATCATAATCATAATCATAATCATAATCATAATCATAATCATAATCATAATCATAATCATAATCATAATCATAATCATAATCATAATCATAATCATAATCATAATCATAATCATAATCATAATCATAATCATAATCATAATCATAATCATAATCATAATCATAATCATAATCATAATCATAATCATAATCATAATCATAATCATAATCATAATCATAATCATAATCATAATCATAATCATAATCATAATCATAATCATAATCATAATCATAATCATAATCATAATCATAATCATAATCATAATCATAATCATAATCATAATCATAATCATAATCATAATCATAATCATAATCATAATCATAATCATAATCATAATCATAATCATAATCATAATCATAATCATAATCATAATCATAATCATAATCATAATCATAATCATAATCATAATCATAATCATAATCATAATCATAATCATAATCATAATCATAATCATAATCATAATCATAATCATAATCATAATCATAATCATAATCATAATCATAATCATAATCATAATCATAATCATAATCATAATCATAATCATAATCATAATCATAATCATAATCATAATCATAATCATAATCATAATCATAATCATAATCATAATCATAATCATAATCATAATCATAATCATAATCATAATCATAATCATAATCATAATCATAATCATAATCATAATCATAATCATAATCATAATCATAATCATAATCATAATCATAATCATAATCATAATCATAATCATAATCATAATCATAATCATAATCATAATCATAATCATAATCATAATCATAATCATAATCATAATCATAATCATAATCATAATCATAATCATAATCATAATCATAATCATAATCATAATCATAATCATAATCATAATCATAATCATAATCATAATCATAATCATAATCATAATCATAATCATAATCATAATCATAATCATAATCATAATCATAATCATAATCATAATCATAATCATAATCATAATCATAATCATAATCATAATCATAATCATAATCATAATCATAATCATAATCATAATCATAATCATAATCATAATCATAATCATAATCATAATCATAATCATAATCATAATCATAATCATAATCATAATCATAATCATAATCATAATCATAATCATAATCATAATCATAATCATAATCATAATCATAATCATAATCATAATCATAATCATAATCATAATCATAATCATAATCATAATCATAATCATAATCATAATCATAATCATAATCATAATCATAATCATAATCATAATCATAATCATAATCATAATCATAATCATAATCATAATCATAATCATAATCATAATCATAATCATAATCATAATCATAATCATAATCATAATCATAATCATAATCATAATCATAATCATAATCATAATCATAATCATAATCATAATCATAATCATAATCATAATCATAATCATAATCATAATCATAATCATAATCATAATCATAATCATAATCATAATCATAATCATAATCATAATCATAATCATAATCATAATCATAATCATAATCATAATCATAATCATAATCATAATCATAATCATAATCATAATCATAATCATAATCATAATCATAATCATAATCATAATCATAATCATAATCATAATCATAATCATAATCATAATCATAATCATAATCATAATCATAATCATAATCATAATCATAATCATAATCATAATCATAATCATAATCATAATCATAATCATAATCATAATCATAATCATAATCATAATCATAATCATAATCATAATCATAATCATAATCATAATCATAATCATAATCATAATCATAATCATAATCATAATCATAATCATAATCATAATCATAATCATAATCATAATCATAATCATAATCATAATCATAATCATAATCATAATCATAATCATAATCATAATCATAATCATAATCATAATCATAATCATAATCATAATCATAATCATAATCATAATCATTATCATAATCATAATCATAATCATAATCATAATCATAATCATAATCATAATCATAATCATAATCATAATCATAATCATAATCATAATCATAATCATAATCATAATCATAATCATAATCATAATCATAATCATAATCATAATCATAATCATAATCATAATCATAATCATAATCATAATCATAATCATAATCATAATCATAATCATAATCATAATCATAATCATAATCATAATCATAATCATAATCATAATCATAATCATAATCATAATCATAATCATAATCATAATCATAATCATAATCATAATCATAATCATAATCATAATCATAATCATAATCATAATCATAATCATAATCATAATCATAATCATAATAATCATAATCATAATCATAATCATAATCATAATCATAATCATAATCATAATCATAATCATAATCATAATCATAATCATAATCATAATCAAATCATAATCATAATCATAATCATAATCATAATCATAATCATAATCATAATCATAATCATAATCATAATCATAATCATAATCATAATCATAATCATAATCATAATCATCAAATCATAATCATAATCATAATCATAATCATAATCATAATCATAATCATAATCATAATCATAATCATAATCATAATCATAATCATAATCATAATCATAATCATAATCATAATCATAAATCATAATCATAATCATAATCATAATCATAATCATAATCATAATCATAATCATAATCATAATCATAATCATAATTCATAATCATAATCATAATCATAATCATAATCATAATCATAATCATAATCATAATCATAATCCATAATCATAATCATAATCATAATCATAATCATAATCATAATCATAATCATAATCATAATCATAATCATAATCATAATCATAATCATAATCATAATCATAATCATAATCATAATCATAATCATAATCATAATCATAATCATAATCATAATCATAATCATAATCATAATCATAAATCATAATCATAATCATAATCATAATCATAATCATAATCAAATCATAATCATAATCATAATCATAATCATAATCATAATCATAATCATAATCATAATCATAATCATAATCATAATCATAATCATAATCATAATCATAATCATAATCATAATCATAATCATAATCATAATCATAATCATAATCATAATCATAATCATAATCATAATCATAATCATAATCATAATCATAAATCATAATCATAATCATAATCATAATCATAAATCATAATCATAATCAATAATCATAATCATAATCATAATCATAATCATAATCATAATCATAATCATAATCATAATCATAATCATAATCATAATCATAATCATAATCATAATCATAATCATAATCATAATCATAATCATAATCATAATCATAATCATAATCATAATCATAATCATAATCATAATCATAATCATAATCATAATCATAATCATAATCATAATCATAATCATAATGCATAATCATAATCATAATCATAATCATAATCATAATCATAATCATAATCATAATCAAATCATAATCATAATCATAATCATAATCATAATCATAATCATAATCATAATCATAATCATAATCATAATCATAATCATAATCATAATCATAATCATAATCATAATCATAATCATAATCATAATCATAATCATAATCATAATCATAATCATAATCATAATCATAATCATAATCATAATCATAATCATATCATAATCATAATCATAATCATAATCATAATCATAATCATAATCATAATCATAATCATAATCATAATCATAATCATAATCATAATCATAATCATAATCATAATCATAATCATAATCATAATCATAATCATAATCATAATCATAATCATAATCATAATCATAATCATAATCATAATCATAATCATAATCATAATCATAATCATAATCATAATCATAATCATAATCATAATCATAATCATAATCATAATCATAATCATAATCATAATCATAATCATAATCATAATCAAATCATAATCATAATCATAATCATAATCATAATCATAATCATAATCATAATCATAATCATAATCATAATCATAATCATAATCATAATCATAATCATAATCATAATCATAATCATAATCATAATCATAATCATAATCATAATCATAATCATACAATCATAATCATAATCATAATCATATAATCATAATCATAATCATAATCATAATCATAATCATAATCATAATCATAATCATAATCATAATCATAATCATAATCATAATCATAATCATAATCATAATCATAATCATAATCATAATCATAATCATAATCATAATCATAATCATATATCATAATCATAATCATAATCATAATCATAATCATAATCATAATCATAATCATAATCATAATCATAATCATAATCATAATCATAATCATAATCAAATCATAATAATCCATAATAATCATAATCATAATCATAATCATAATCATAATCATAATCATAATCATAATCATAATAATCATAATAATCATAATAATCATAAATCATAATAATCATAATAATCATAATAATCATAATAATCATAATAATCATAATAATCATAATAATCATAATAATCATAATAATCATAATAATCATAATAATCATAATAATCATAATAATCTAATAATCATAATAATCATAATAATCATAATAATCATAATAATCATAATAATCATAATAATCATAATAATCATAATAATCATAATAATCATAATAATCATAATAATCATAATAATCATAATAATCATAATAATCATAATAATCATAATAATCATAATAATCATAATAATCATAATAATCATAATAATCATAATAATCATAATAATCATAATAATCATAATAATCATAATAATCATAATAATCATAATAATCATAATAATCATAATAATCATAATAATCATAATAATCATAATAATCATAAATAATCATAATAATCATAATAATCATAAATAATCATAATAATCATAATAATCATAATAATCATAATAATCATAATAATCATAATAATCATAATAATCATAATAATCATAATAATCATAATAATCATAATAATCATAATAATCATAATAATCATAATAATCATAATAATCATAATAATCATAATAATCATAATAATCATAATAATCATAATAATCATAATAATCATAATAATCATAATAATCATAATAATAATAATAATCATAATAATAATAATAATAATAATAATCATAATAATAATAATAATAATCATAATCATAATCATAATCATAATCATAATCATAATCATAATCATAATCATAATCATAATCATATCATAATCATAATCATAATCATAATCATAATCATAATCATAATCATAATCATAATCATAATCATAATCATAATCATAATCATAATCATAATCATAATCATAATCATAATCATAATCATAATCATAATCATAATCATAATCATAATCATAATCATAATCATAATCATAATCATAATCATAATCATAATCATAATCATAATCATAATCATAATCATAATCATAATCATAATCATAATCATAATCATAATCATAATCATAATCATAATCATAATCATAATCTTAATCATAATCATAATCATAATCATAATCATAATCATAATCATAATCATAATCATAATCATAATCATAATCATAATCATAATCATAATCATAATCATAATCATAATCATAATCATAATCATAATCATAATCATAATCATAATCATAATCATAATCATAATCATAATCATAATCATAATCATAATCATAATCATAATCATAATCATAATCATAATCATAATCATAATCATAATCATAATCATAATCATAATCATAATCATAATCATAATCATAATCATAATCATAATCATAATCATAATCATAATCATAATCATAATCATAATCATAATCATAATCATAATCATAATCATAATCATAATCAATAATCATAATCATAATCATAATCATAATCATAATCATAATCATAATCATAATCATAATCATAATCATAATCATAATCATAATCATAATCATAATCATAATCATAATCATAATCATAATCATAATCATAATCATAATCATAATCATAATCATAATCATAATCATAATCATAATCATAATCATAATCATAATCATAATCATAATCATAATCATAATCATAATCATAATCATAATCATAATCATAATCATAATCATAATCATAATCATAATCATAATCATAATCATAATCATAATCATAATCATAATCATAATCATAATCATAATCATAATCATAATCATAATCATAATCATAATCATAATCATAATCATAATCATATCATATCATAATCATAATCATAATCATAATCATAATCATAATCATAATCATAATCATAATCATAATCATAATCATAATCATAATCATAATCATAATCATAATCATAATCATAATCATAATCATAATCATAATCATAATCATAATCATAATCATAATCATAATCATAATCATAATCATAATCATAATCATAATCATAATCATAATCATAATCATAATCATAATCATAATCATAATCATAATCATAATCATAATCATAATCATAATCATAATCATAAT
>NW_026682674.1:0-24647 GCF_030247185.1 Malaya genurostris | reverse complement strand
GAACTTCGTAACATAAGCAATGAATTTTTCCATATGATCTTTTCCATACTGTTGGATGTGAATTTTTCCATACTGTTGGATATACTGTTATGGGTATTTTCAGAACGGGTTTGGCGAGTAGATTATTTTTGCCATCCATGTCTCCGATTTCTGGTTGCACTGAAAATAATGGTCTGAAAACTTTGGAATGAACTTTGCGACATCGTATGACTACAAACATCGAAACATTTTTTCAAACTGAACGCAAAAATTGTTACAGGATCGGATACTTAACGTATCGAGAAGGAAATCGATGACGTCAAATATATTTCTCATATCAAATTCTGAAATAAGCTCCTTCTACGGCAGACGATCAGCGAGACGGGAATGTGAAAGCCACTATTCAGATTGACCTGCTTCAGACAAACGTGTTACCGATAATCGCCAATTTATCTAATGCCTCCCAGACGTGTGGTGCTACACCAATATTCTCGTGGTTAAAAAGAAGGAGCATTATTTGCGTAAAAGTTGAAAAAATCGTTTCTTCGCGGTTATGGTTGCGATCAACTGCCACTCGGCAGGATGTCAAAGCATTTTTGTAAAAGGCAACATAGGATTGAAGGAATAATTCTTCCATTGAAACTTAACTTTGTATTTTTGTGTTGCCATTTGAAATTTGCTCAATTTCCATGGATTCACTAAGTTGTTGATTTTAATATTTTCATTTTTTGAGTTTCAAAAAACTTTTGCCTTCAAACAGCAAAATGATAACATAATGTGATATTGATTGAAAATTTGATGAGTCGATATCATAGTACCAGGGTGGCAAGTGAATTGCCGATTTCAATTTCCCGGTTTTCCCGTTTTTTTAGATAAAAAAGGCGGGTGGGTAATGTCAGAGACATAACTGGATGTCGTGAATACAAAAACAACTGACATGTTATGCAAGCATTCCCCTTTTTCACATTTTTCGCAAAAACAAAAAAGGCTTCGCTTGATCTCGATTACTGTGAATTTCACATAGCGAAAAGTGCACAAATCTAATCAAACTGTTCTAGAATTGCACTAAACTGAGGATACCTGAAGGAAATCCTAATAGTTATTTAGAAAACTTTGAGAGCCATTTGAACGGCTGATTTTGTGTAATGCACTCCACCGTTGTCCTCTTTTCGTTGTATTTTCACCAATGCAAACTGGTAGCTGCGACGTAATCGCTCTTGTCGGAGGCGAAACTAGCTTTGCAAACGACACACAATACATCTGCTCGCAGTGGCGATAAAATCCAAACTGATCCAATTTTTGTTAAGAGGTTTCTTTTAACGTTATTTCGTTTGTAGCTTTTTCACTGATGGGCGGTCCTTACGGCTATAAAAATAGCTGCATACAGAATTTTAATGTCGATTATTTCATTTTGGATTTGCATTTCATTGAAAGAAACTATCAGGATGCTGTACGGGATTCATTCCTGCCTTTCAGAAGGACCAAATTGTGGAACTCACTACGATATTAAGCACTGTTCGGAACATTTTTCTTGAACGATTTGTTGTACAGCAGCAGATATTTTGTTCTCTTCCTCAGAACGCGTTCTGATTGGCTGGTGTTGACATGGGTCAAATGAGACAGGTTTTTTAATAGTGTACTATTGAAATACTTCTGCTGTTGCTATATACGTTTAAGTTGAAAAATTTCGTTTCTATTGGTAGTTAGATTATATAAATCCTTTCCCAGATCACTGCGCTATGAGCTTTCAAAATACGAAAAAGGCAAACGCTCCTTATGAATTATCCTCTTTGATTCTCTTTTATACCAAACATTTCAGAAAAGTTTAATTTTGAATTATTTGAGATTATGTCACACAACTGAAAATTTTATCATAAAATTGTGATCATATTTCCGATGGCATGTAGCAAAAATTATGTTGATTCGTTAGATACAACAATAGATATTCACGATAAAAAAACTTATCGCTCTCTCAGAGGGTAAATTTTGAAAAGGCGCCCCATAGTAAAGTAAGTCGTATTCACGACAAAATTCCTGGTTTTTGGAATAGGCTCAAAATTCAAACTTTAAACAGATATCCCATGTCCAAAATGGATCACTGTAATAGGCCCGCTAATTGAGGACTCAAATACTTTCTAGGCATTTTGATGTATAAATAGAAAATATTCATTATAACATATGCATATAAGAAAAGCATAAAGCCTTTTTCAAGTCATTCAGGGGTTTTGGTTACACATAACTGATTTCTCTCGAGTGCACATGACTGTTTTTATTATTTTTTTTTTGGTAAACATATGGTTGAAAATAAGTCAATAAGGAACAACAATCCCAAAAACCGACGCTTGCCACTCAGAAAAAAACAACAACAATCTAAACTTGCAACTTTAAATCATTTTGCACAGAGTTTTCTTCACTCCTTCCGGAAGTGAAAGTGGAAATCTCAGTTCGTCGGGCAAATAATAAACGGCATGATGGCCAAGGATGGCTTTTATCGTATCAAAGAACGCTCTCTACCAACTCTTCACACGATTGAATCAGTGCCATCAAAGAGATACGGATATCATGACAGCAACAAAACACCGTCATGTTTAATATAACATAGAATGGACACAAGTGCGAAAGCGAATTTCTCGATGACCTGTCTGAGCATCACGAGTTAGCACCCTGCTGTGGGGAATCTCTCTGAAGCAACAAACGGTCGCTTATTCTCGTTTTGTGATCCGAGTGGATAATTCCGATAGAATCATTCTACTATTGCCGCTTATTCTAACTATGTTCATATAACCTTTGTATAAGTTGTATCTATGAAAATAGCTATGAATGCTCTAGACCAGGGTTTTGAAATATTGTATAGTGTAACCTAGGATGTTAAATTCCTCACAGCGCTGATCATTGCCGGACTGTATATATTTTGTTAGGGGCTGTGAAATACTCACAGTATGAAGTGGAGCGAAGAAATATAGAAAAATTCTCTCACGGTTCATGCATTGAGAGACAGCGAGTTCTTGTAGCATCTTCTACCAGATTGAAAATGTTGTATACAATGTAGAGAAATATCGAGCCGCTTTCTGCCAAATTATCGGCAATCACCAACACTGATGATGGCACAGCGAATCTAGCATAATATCGTCATTGCCAGGGCTTCGGTCATGGTACAATAAATTGTTATATGGACATATACTGTTTAAATTATGTCACTTACAAGCACATCTGTTCAATGAACGATACTCTCAGATGAATTATCATTATGTGATTGTGATGAAAACCAGAAAACCAATTATTAACAAAGTCTTGTCAGACCAAAAATTTTAAATTTTCATGTAATAGAATTGAATTTAAAATCATTAGATGTACGTATACCTAAGATTTCGCAAAACCGTTCGGCTGCCACGATATGCTCTTTTAAAACACCAATTTTTTTCTAATGTATCTGTTAGTCAATAAACAATGTTTACGATTTCAATGCGTTGATGGGCAAATAAATCAAATGATAGCTGTTAGAATGCACAATATATCTACCTTTTTGCCTTTCTCTATAGAAAGGTATTAGAATTGCTGGAAAACCGACTTTCGAACGGAACGGAACTTTTGTTTCCGGAGATATGATGGTATAAGTGACGTAACCGACAAAACGTGTTGTATTTATACGCGCTCAGTTTTCTCTGAGATGGCTAAATCGATTTTAACAAACTTGGACTCGTTTGAAAGCTACTATCGAGCCATTGATCGAGTTCAAAGATCAAATGGCTGTGACTTTTGGTTCCAGAAATATGATTTCGATCTTGAAAAAGCACCATAGGAGGGAGTACATGAAATTTCCGAAATTGGAAATTGTTTTTCGATTCAAAAAATCTTAATATTGGATGAAACGTCGAGATTTAGTGTCATCTAAAAAAAAATTTTTTTTTTTTTGAAAAAATCAATTTCGATATTTTTTAAGTCCTAAAAAGTCAATTTTTTTCGAGATGACACTAAATCTCGACGTTTCATGCAATTCTAAGCCTTTCGGCATCAAAATTACTATTTCGGTTTCGAAAATTTCATGTACTCCCTCCTATGGCGATTTTTCAAGATACAATGTTGCACAATGTTGAAGAATTTCTAGTGTTGTTCATTCGGTAGAGTAGGATATATTTACAATTTGTATTTAGCCCAAGTAATCAAAATTTCGAAAAAAAAAAGATTTGTCTTAAACAGCATACAAAGCATTATGAACAGTCCGTTTAAAGCATTTTTATAAAGGAAAAGGAGAGGTTAGAACAAAGCAACCAAGTAAAAATCACAAATATTTTCCCTACTATTCCAATAATAACCAATATTCGAAAGTGGGAAAATATAGCACATTTCCCATTGTAGAAAATTAGTTCAAAAATTTTAGTAACTTAGTTAAGAAATATGAAAGATTACGGAGACGAACTACGGAGATAACAGAAAAAAGGGTTATATCATAAGATATTCCTAGCAAATTTTCTAATATTTATTCCATTTGCCAAAATATTGGGAGGCATGGCACCTCCAATAAATCTTTTGGGTGGGAACATTCTTCACAGAATATGAATAAGAAATATAAATATAACAGTCTCAATCCATTATGGTAATCATCTTAAACTATCACTTAATCATTGATATCTAATTGCAACTTATTGTGTGCGCTTAGTCTAATCTAAATCATTAGAAAGCAAAATGCAAGGAAAATCTCTCAGTTTGACCTTAGTGCTAAAGCACAATCTTTTCATTGATTCATTCAAAATTTTTCTGAAATGTTAAAATCGAGCCCACGATGCCTAATACCATTCATTTGATTCCATTGAACATAATTCATTAACTTGTAAATGATATCAGAAGTTTTACTCCTGCCTACAGCGGTTTTCTAGAACAGTAATTCCGTCATTGAGTCATATGGTAAGCAATAATTTGGATACCCAATTTAGCACGTGGCTCTAAATGACGAATAATTCGTAGCGCGCCAAACAATTTTTTCAACGGTCTAGTATTCTTTGCTTCGACGGTCAAACACTTATGCAACTCGTTGCGCGCCATACATCAATCGTAGATCTAGCAAGCATTGGTGACTTTTTCAACGGAAAATTCCATTGTCCATAAAAAACAATTTTATGGATTTTTCCCACTTTTCCGAAGAATCATGTAAATCCGTCCATCCGTTCTTACGTGATGCGATTACAAAGAATGATCTCTGCATTGCATTTAAATTTATATAAACGTTCTACGTTCATTGAAGCTTCGCCTTCTTCCGAGACACTCTCATTGTCATCAATATTCATATTTAAGGATTATTCACACATATCCGGTCCGGTTCAGTGCCGGCATAACACCGTGCACGGACGCGACACTGACGGCGAGCTGCACTGAAACGGTTCTGTGCCGGATAGGTGTGAATGCGCGCATAGAAAACGAATGAAATAATATCAGTATCCGATATTATTTCCTTCGTTTTCTATGCGCGCATTCACACCTATCCGGCACAGTACCGTTTCAGTGCAGCTCGCCGTCAGTGTCGCGTCCGTCCGGCAAACTCAAATTCGTCGTCGCCGATATTTTTCATTTTCACTGAAGTCGGTATGTCATTGCATTGGCTGTGCCGGAACGGAAACAGCACGGAAACGGAACGGAAGGGTACCGATAAAAAAGAACACTGACGGCACTTTCACTGAACCGTCACGGAACTGAAATGTGTGAATAGTCCTTTAAAGTGCGGGAGTAAAGAAGTCTGCCGCATTTGAAATGAGAATGAAAGAAATAAAATGAAAAGAAAATATTTGAATAGTAAAAGTAGGAAGAAAAAGTTTGAGAAAATACTTAACAGTATGTCACGGTAAGCTGTTAGGTGAGTTGCTCCTTCACTCCTTCGTTGTGTCTCAGCGTGACCTCGACTCAGGCTTTGGTATCATTTGGTAGCAAACAATAGAAATAAATGCTGCCCGAGGATAGCACAATAGCGTCTACTGTCGATACCGATACGAAACCGGTGCACAGGCAGCACTCACTTGCGGGGATGCTACTTTTTATCACTTTTATTTAATGCCTATACTACAGCCTCAGCTGTGATAGGCACCTTCGTCTTACCGATGTCGATGTCCGAACATTCGGTTACAAATAAATCTCAGAAAGTTGATTTTTTCAAAAAAAAATTTTTTTTTTGAGACGACACTAAATCTCGACGTTTCATGCAATTTTAAGATTTTTGGCATCGAAAAAAATTTTCGATTTGGGAAATTTCATGTACCCCCGCTATGGTGCTTTTTCAAGATTGAAAATTTTCAAACCTTAACCGCCAGGGCACCCCTTACGCATGTCCGATTTAGCTCAAATTTTGCATGAGGACATTTTTCGATGTGCTTAAACTTTTGAGCACTAGCGCTTTATGAAATTAGAGGTGATCCCAAAATATTGGCACCCTTATATGTACAAGAGCGGTAGAAATCAAGAAATCAACGTGTTTTGTCGGTTACGTCACTTATACCATCATATCTCCGGAACCAAAAGTCACAGCCGTTTGATCTTTGAACTTGATCAATGGCCCAACAGTATCTTTCAAACGAACGTAAGTTTGTTAAAATCGGTTCTAAAATTTCACACACATGCACGCACACACACACACACGCACGCATACACACACACTTTCCGATCTCGTCGAACTGAGTCGAATAGTATATAACACTATGGGTCTCCGATGCTCCGTTCGAAAGTCGGTTTTTCCAGCAATATATATGTCCTGGTATATATAAATATATATATATATATATATATATATATATATATATATATATATATATATATATATATATATATATATATATATATATATATATATAAATATATATATATATATATATATATATATATATAGATATATATATATATATATATATATATATATATATATATATATATATATATATATATATATATATATATATATATATATATATATATATATATATATATATATATATATATATATATATATATATATATATATACATATATATATATATATATATATATATATATATATATATATATATATATATATATATATATATATATATATATATAGATATATAGATTGGAATTGCTGGAAAAACCGATTTTCGAACGGAGTATCGGAGACTCATAGTGTTATATACCATTCGACTCAGTTCAACGAGATCGGAAAGTGTGTGTGTGTGCGTGCATGTGTGTATGTGTGTGTGAAATTTTAGAACCGATTTTAACAAACTTATATTCGTTTGAAAGCTACTGTTGGGCCATTGATCAAGTTCAAAGATCAAACGGCTGTGACTTTTGGTTCCGGAGATATGATGGTATAAGTGACGTAATCGACAAAACGCGTTGTATTTATACGCGCTCAATTTTCTCAGAGATGGCAGAACCGGTTTTAACAAACTTGGGCTCGTTTAAATGCTACTCTCGGGCCATTGGTCGAGTTCAAAGATCAAATGGCTGTGACTTTTGGTTCCAGATATATGATGGTATAAGTGACGTAACCGACAAAACACGTTGATTTCTACCGCTCTTATACATATGAGGGTGCCAATATTTTGGGGCCGCCTCTAATTTCGTAAAGCGCTAGTGCTCAAAAGTTTAAGCACATCGAAAAATGTCCTCATGCAAAATTTGAGCTAAATCGGACATGCGTAAGGGGTGCCCTGGCGGTTAAGGTTTGAAAATTTTCAATCTTGAAAAAGCACCATAGCCGGGAGTACATGAAATTTCCGAAATCGAAAATTTTTTTCGATGCCAAAAATCTTAAAATTGCATGAAACGTCGAGATTTAGTGTCGTCTCAAAAAAATTTTTTTTTTTTAAATCAACTTTCTGAGACTCATTTGTAACCGAATGTTCGAAGTGAACACATGCGTTGTTTAACAATCGACATCGGTAAGACGAAGGTGCCTATCACAGCTGAGGCTGTAGTATAGGCATTAAATAATAGTGATAAAAAGTAGCATCCCCGCAAGTGAGTGCTGCCTGTGCACCGGTTTCGTATCGGTATCGACAGTAGACCAAATGATACCAAAGCCTGAGTCGAGGTCACGCTGAGACACAACGAAGGAGTGAAGGAGCAACTCACCTAACAGCTTACCGTGACATACTGTTAAGTATTTTCTCAAACTTTTTCTTCCTACTTTTACTATTCATATATTTTCTTTTCATTTTATTTCTTTCATTCTCATTTCAAATGCGGCAGACTTCTTTACTCCCGCACTTTAAATATGAATATTGATGACAATGGGGGTGTCTCGGAAGAAGGCGAAGCTTCAATGAACGTAGAACGTTTAGAAATCGAGATGCCGCCATCTCCCCCTCCGATACCATCCCCCTCTTCAATGCCTCCATCTCCCTCTGAGATATGGTCACCTCGTCGAAAAGTTTACCAAGACGATGGCTCGGGGCGCCCGTGGGTGGTATAATTCCGGCCCAAATTGAAGTCTCTCAGAGTTTTAAATATTGCTCGGGACCTGACAAAACATTACTCGGCAATAAAAACAATAGATAAGGTTTCGCCAAACAAGTTACGCGTTGTTGTGTCCGACCTAAAGCAAGCAAACGAGATTGCTACCAGCGAGTTGTTCACGAGGGAGTACCGCGTGTACGTCCCGTCTCATGTGGTGGAGATCGACGGTGTGGTCCGTGACGAAAGTCTGACGATCGAAGATCTGATGAAGGACGGGGTAGGCCGTTTCAAAAACCCCGGCCTTCAGCCAGTGAAAATTTTGTAGTGCAAGCAATTGCAAAGTGCTGACTCAAAACCGAAGGAAACACCTCCTGGTTTCAAAAAACTTAGAGATGATAAGGAGTACCCAGCACTTCCTGGGGCATCAAAAAACCCGAATGACCTCAAAGCACAACCAGAAAATCCAACAAACGCTGGATTATTGAAATTTTCTGATATCGTGGACTGGATATTAACAGCCTTCAACATTACTGATCCGCTAAAAAGTTTCCGAACTGCTCTACTGCCAACAGTAAGGACTTTTTTAAAACAGTTGACTGAACAATGGCCCCTCCTTGCAGCGATCGTATTTTTTTATGGATAATTTACCACTGAGAATCGAAGATATGATCATTGTGCTTCAGTGGAATTGCAGAAGTATCATCCATAAACTTGATTCTTTCAAACACTTAATACATACTCATAATTGCGATGTATTCTCCTTGAGTGAAACTTGGCTTACTTCTAACATCAACCCCGACTTCCATAATTTTAACATAATTCGCCTGGACCGAGAAGACTCTTATGGAGGGGTACTTTTAGGGATTAAAAAGTGCTATTCATTTTATCGTATTAACTTCCCCTCGACACCGGGAATTGAAGTTGTTGCTTGCCAAATTAATATTAAAGGCAAAGATCTATGTATAGCTTCTATCTACATTCCTCCCAGAGTCTTGATAGCGCATCGTCGGCTTGCAGACATCATAGAGCTTCTTCCTTCACCGCGGCTGGTTTTAGGGGACCTTAACTCGCATGGTACAGGATGAGGCTGCTTATATGATGATAACCGTTCTTCGTTAATCCAAGATCTGTGTGACAACTTCAATTTGATAATTCTAAACACGGGAGGAATGACACGGAACCCTAGACCGCCAGCACAACCAAGTGCGTTGGATTTATCCCTTTGCTCGACTTCGCTACAATTAGATTGCAAGTGGAAGGTAATCTGTGATCCTCACGGTAGCGATCACTTGCCGATCATAGTTTCTATCACCACCCGCGTAAGACCATCGGAAACAATCAATGTTTCGTTCGATTTCACACGAAACATTGATTAAAAAAGTTACGCGAGCTCGATATCTGAGAAACTAGAAAAATCACAGGAGCTTCCTCCAGAGGAAGAGTATACATTTTTGGCTGGTTTGATTCTTGACACCGCAATTCAAGCTCAGACGAAACGAGTACCCAGCGCGCAAACTAGTATACGTTCTCCCAACCCATGGTGAGACTAAGAGTGCTCAGAGCTGAAAACGAAAAAAGCTTCAGCCTTCATCTCGTTTCGAAGGAACGGAACACCAGATAATTATCGGAAATACGCTGCGTTAAAATTTCAAATGAAAAGTCTGACTAAAGCTAAGAAACGCGGTTACTGGCGAAGGTTTGTTGACGGATTAACGAGAGAAACAGCAATGAGCACTCTTTGGAATACGGCCCGTTACATGCGCAATCGAAATCACGCGAACGAAAGCGAGGAATATTCTAACCGCTGGATATTTGATTTTGCTAAGAAATTATGTCCTGATTCTGTTCCGGAACAGAAGATATCCCGCGTCGCGACATTGAATACAAACGAAACACCGTTTTCGATGGTAGAGTTCTCACTTACGCTCTTGTCGTGTAACAATAGGGCCCCGGGGTTAGACAGAATTAAATTCAACTTGTTGAAAAATCTGCCCGACTCTGCCAAAAGGCGCTTGTTGAATTTATTCAACTAGTTCCTCGAGGGTAATATTGTCCCACACGAATGGAGAGAAGTGAGAGTTATTACTATTCAAAAACCTGGGAAACCAGCACAATTTGTATCGGCCGATTGTTATGCTTTCCTGTATTCGGAAATTGTTAGAGAAAATGATTATCTTCCGTCTGGACAATTGGGTCGAAACAAATGGATTGCTTTCAGGTACACAATTTGGGTTCCGCAGAGGTAAAGGAACGAACGATTGTCTAGCGTTGCTCTCAACAGAAATTCAAATGGCATTTGCTCGTAAAGAACAAATGACCTCAGTTTTCCTCGACATCAAGGGGGCATTCGATTCAGTTTCCATTAACGTTCTAACTGAGAAGTTGCATCAGTTGCATGGAAGTTGAATCAGTTGCATGGTCTTTCACTAGTTTTGAACAACTTTTTATATAACCTATTGTCCGAGAAACACATGCATTTTGAGCATGGTGATTTGACGACAAAGCGATTCAGTTACATGGGTCTTCCTCAGGGCTCATGCTTAAGCCCCTTTTTATACAACTTTTACGTAAACAACATTGATGAATGTATCAACACATTTTGCACGCTAAGACAACTTGCCGGCGACAATGTTGTGTCTATTATAGGACCCAAAGCTGCCGATCTCCAAAGACCATTGCAAGATACCCTCGACAACTTGTCGACATGGGCTCTTCAAATGGGTATCGAGTTCTCTACGGAGAAAACTGAGATGGTTGTATTTTCGAGGAAGCGAGAACCAGCACAATTACAGCTTCAACTAGGGGGTGAAACCATAGCTCAGGTCTTCACATTTAAATATCTCGGGGTCTGGTTCGATTCCAAAGGTACCTGGGGATGTTTTTTTTTTTTTTTTTTTTTTTTTTTTTTTTTTTTTTTTTACAAGGTGAAATGCATTTACGCACGGAGTGTGGGACTCTCCACAGGACTACCCAACTGTTGATTGGAACTACCCACTAAAACACCTTGGATCTCCAACCCTACCTCCCCGGCACCACCGCTAGGTATTACTTCGGGGTGGAAGGCTATTGGTGCTCACAGCACCCTCCCCAGATTTATGCAGGATGGGGATCAGCATCCTGCTCTCAAGGGATCGACCAGTTGGATGACGAGGTCGGTCCAGTGATGCCGGCTGGAGGGTAACTTCCGGTTCACTGGCGCCTCGACGACCCAAAACTGATGCTACGTCGCGGAACTACTCGACTAGTCTCCGCCAAAAGATCTAGTCTACACCGACGGAGGGTTCCCCGACGAGGGAAGTCCTCCCGAACCGACGCTTACGGTACGCGTCTACGACCCGACCGAAAGGATGCCTAAGTCGATCCAATGATTCCGGTTGGAGCGTGACTTCCGGTTCACTGGCGCTCAGACGATCCTATCGGTACCACGCGATGATCTACTCATCTAGTCCCCGACAAAGGATCTAGACTACTCCGACGGAGATTTCCCCGGCGAAGGAGAATCTCCCGACACCGAGTCTCTTACACCACACGGGACACCCGATGGAGTGCCGAGGTCGGTCCCGCGATTCCGGTTGGAGCATGGCTTCCGGTTCGCTGGCGCCTCGACGACTCGAATCGGTGTTGTGGCGGCTACTCGACTAGCCCCCGCCGAAGGATCTAGCCTACACCGACGGAGAGTTCCCCGACGAAGGAGGCCCTCCCGAAACCGACGCTTTCGATTCCCGTCAACGCCCGACCGAGAGGATGCCTGGGTCGGTCCAGTGATTCCGGTTGGAGGAAAGCTTCCGGTTCACTGGCGCCCTGACGATCCTAGCGGTATTACACCACGATTTACTCGTCTAGTCCCCGACGAAGGATCTAGACTACTCCGACGGAGATTTCCCCGGCGAAGGAGAATCTCCCGACACCGAGTCTCTTACACCACACGGGACACCCGATGGAGTGCCGAGGTCGGTCCCGCGATTCCGGTTGGAGCATGGCTTCCGGTTCGCTGGCGCCTCGACGACTCGAATCGGTGTTGTGGTGGCTACTCGACTAGCCCCCGCCGAAGGATCTAGCCTACACCGACGGAGAGTTCCCCGACGAAGGAGGCCCTCCCGAAACCGACGCCTTCGATACCCGTCAACGCTCGACCGAGAGGATGCCTGGGTCGATCCAGTGATTCCGGTTGGAGGAAAGCTTCCGGTTCACTGGCGCCCCGACGATCCTAACAGTTTTACGTACTACTCGTCTAGTCCCCGACGATGGATCTAGACTACTCCGACGAAGAGCTTCCCGACGAAGAAGGTTCTCCCGGACCGACGTTTATTCGCTGATCCCTCTTGAGCCTGCTACGGTACGCGGCTGACCTGTTGTTGATCCGCACTCCATTTCCGCTGCAATATTCCCGCAATTTGGGATGCCGCGGTCGACACTGCATTCCAGTTCTCTACGCAGTGGCACATTCTCTGGATCAGGTTTTCCGGTGTGGTGTCCCTGCCGCATGCCTCCAGTAGCTCACTCCTTTGAGCCGCGAAACGGGAACATGCGAACAAGACGTGTTCAGCCGTCTCGATCTCGTCTGGGCAGCCAGGACATACAGGGGATGTCGCGTGGCCGAACCTGTGGAGGTACCATCTGAAGCACCCGTGCCCTGTGAGGAACTGCGTCAGGCCGAAGTTCACTTCTCCGTGAGGTCTATCTAACCAGCTCGAGACCCTAGGTATGAGCCGATGTGTCCACCTGCCCTTGGTTGAGCTGTCCCACTCTTGTTGCCATCTGCGTAGAGAAGCGGCTTTGGAGGCCCTACGGGCGTTCCTATCTCCTCGCATGCTGTAGCGCTCCGCGTCTTCCTTCACTATCAGACTGATAGGCATCATGCTTGCAACCACGCAGGCCGCATCCCTCGATACAGTGCGGTATGCACTGATTACGCGAAGACACATCAGTCTATGCGTACTCTCCAGCATCTGTGCGTTGCGTTCCACATTCAGTGCCGACGCCCATACCGGGCTGCCGTATCTGAGGATCGAAACTGCCACTCCTGCCAGTAACCTTCGTTTACTGGAGCGCACAGGCGAGCTGTTGGCCATCAAACGAGAGAGCGCCGCGATCGCTGTTGATGCGCGCTTGCAGGCGTATTCAACGTGCTTGCTGAAACTGAGTTTGTCGTCAAGCATCACACCCAATTGCTTCAGTGATCTCTTGGAGGGGATCACGCAATCTCCGGCATGTACCAGCGCCTCCTGTTCCGATTTGCGGTTGTTTACCACCATCACTTCTGTTTTGTGGTGCGCGAGTTGCAGTTTCCTGCTACGCAGCCAGTCCTCCACCAAGCAGATTGAGTGTGATGCACTCAGTTCGACCTCTTCAATGGATTCGCCGTAGACTGTCAGCGTGACGTCGTCCGCGAACCCGACTATCTTGACACCCGGAGGGAGCCTCAACCTCAGTACTCCATCGTACATTATATTCCACAGGATCGGGCCCAAGATAGATCCCTGTGGTACTCCAGCCGTGATTGGAGTGCTACGTGTGCCTTCGTCGGTCTCGTAGAGCAATACTCGGTTCTGGAAGTAGCTTTCCAGAATCTTGTACAGCCCTTCCGGTACTCCTAGTCGAAGTAGGGAATCAGCAATGTCTGCCCAGCAAGCACTGTTGAACGCGTTCTTGACGTCTAGCGTTACTACCGCACAGTAGCGGATCCCTCGTCGTTTGCGCTGTATAGCTACCTCCGCCGTGGTTACCACCGATGTTATGGCGTCCACCGTCGACCTGCCTCTGCGGAACCCGTACTGTTGACCGGACAGTCCTCCTGCCTCCTCTATGAAGGGGGCTAGCCTGTTGAGGATGATTTTCTCAAGGAGCTTACCCACAGTGTCTATCAGACAGATTGGTCTATACGCCGAAGGATCCCCTGGGGGTTTCCCAGGTTTCGGTAATAGTACCAACCTTTGTCTTTTCCAAATGTCTGGGAACATACGCTCGTCCAGACATCTCTGTATGACCTCCCTGAACATGTCCGGTTTTGTCATTATAGCCGCCTTTAGAGCCACGTTCGGGATACCGTCTGGCCCCGGGGCTTTCTTTGTATCGAGTGATCTCGCCGCAGTGAGCAACTCCTCGTTCGTCACCTTTACGACTTCATTCGCTGGTAGCGGAGCTGGCTGCCAGGGGGACGTGTCGTGGTGGGGAAAGAGAACCGTTATGATTTCCTTCAACCTCGCCGGACTACGTTCAGGGGGTGCTAGCGCCCCTCTCGTTTTGGCCATCACCATCCTGTAGGCATCGCCCCATGGGTTGGAGTTAGCTCCCTCGCATAGCTTGTCGAAACAGGCTCTTTTACTTGCGCAGATGGCCTTGTTTAGTGCTAACTTCGCCGCTTTGAACGCCGTGTTCCTCTCCATCCTCATCTCCGCTGATCGAGCTCTTTGCATCCTTCTTCTAGCCCTGAGGCAGGATGCGCGAAGGCGTGCAATTTGCTTGTTCCACCAGTAGACCGGTGGTCTATTGGTCCTCGGTTGAGCCTTTCTAGGCATGGTCGCGTCACACGCCCGTGACAAGATAGCGACCAACTCGTCCCCTCTCAGGTTCGCGTTGTGCTCCTCTAGATCAAGGGCAGCGCAAAACGTTTCGCGGTCGAAGTTAGCCACCTTCCACGCAAGAGTTTTGGGAGTATTACTCCTCCTTGTGTTTCTCGCCAATTGGCCGATCGTGTAGCGAATGGCTAGATGGTCGCTATGGGTGTAGCCATCATCAACTCTCCAATTAAGATCTCCAGCTAGGCCGGGACTACAGAAAGTCAGGTCGATAAACGACTCGACTCCGTTCCGCTGGAAGGTACTTTTCAGTCCATCATTCGCTAACATGACGTCCAACTTGGCGAGGGCCTCCAGTAACGTCTGTCCTCTCCTATTGGTGAAGCGGCTGCCCCAAGCCGTTGCCCAGGCATTGAAGTCTCCGGCTATCACCACCGGCTTCCGACTCACCAGGTCTGCGGTCAACATGTCGACCATCCGAGTGAACTGGTCTATTGACCATCTCGGTGGTGCGTAGCAGCTACAATAGTAAACTCCGTTTACCTTAGCTATGGCTACTCCCTCCGCTTGTGTTTTCACCACCTCTTGCACTGGGTATCGACCAGTCGTCAAGATCGCCACCGTCTTGGCTTCGTCAGACACCCAGTTCCCGTTATCTACCGGTGTGTGATAGCGATCCGAAAGAATCGCGACATCAATGCCCCATTCCGTCACTGACTGGTGCAGCAATTGCTGGCCAGCTGCACAGTGATTAAGGTTCAGCTGTACTACTTGCATGCTGTTTTACTCCCTCCACTTGTTGAGCAAGTAGGTCCGCCCATGACGTGGTTTGTGGCCTTCTTCTTGCTCGCGCATAGCATGCAACGTGGCGTTCTTTCGCATGCATACGCCTTGTGCCCCTCGCCGCCGCAACGCTTGCAGAGGTTGCTCCGGTCTGGGCCTTTGCAATTCCACGACTTGTGGCCAGGTTCGAAACACCTGAAGCACATGTCGACCACCGGCGGTTGGTAAGCGGTCACTGGGCATACCGACCATCCGACCTTTAGCCTGCCCACTTTGAGGACCTTATTGGCATCCGTGGCCGATAGCTTAAATGTAGCTATCTGGGTGCCCTGTGGTCCTTTCCTCATGCGGATGGATTCCCGTGAGACATCCACACCTCCTTGCTCCTTGATGGCCATGGCAAGTTCTTCTGCGGTGGCGATTTCGTCCAGCCGTTTGCACTGGAGTGCAACCTCGTTACGTAGGGCTCTAACTTCGGCCGTATCGCCCAGGACTTGTTGGGCAAGCGCAACAAGCTCCGTTCCGCCCTGAGCTCCCTTTTTAAGCTCGAGCAGCATCTCTCCCGTCTTCGTACGACGGATGCTGCGAACCTCTTTGCCAAGCTCGGCTAGCTTTGCCTCGCTCCGCATGGCCTTGAGCACATCGGCGTACTTTTCTTTGTCAGCCTTAACCAACAAAGCCTCTCCTTTGTCCCTAGCCTTCCTCACGGGAATGGGCCCGGCCTCTTTTGGGACCTTTTTCTTCTTCGCGACCTTCACCCATGGATTCTCGCCGGGTTCGCTTACATGGCTCGGATCCGGGGTTCGAGTGCCGAGGTTTGGGTTGAGCCCCTCGCCACGTTCCTTCGCCCCATCAATTCCGCCATGGTCTTTGCTCCTTTTGGCCTTGGGAGTCAGGCGTTTACTGCCTGGAGAATCCCTGGCGCGTTTCCGGCGCTGTTTATTCCGCTCAATCGTGAGCCGGAGCGCATAGTCGACCGCCTCCTGTTTTTTGTCGGTATCGAAGATGAAGGGCTCTGTTTGGGAACACTTCTCCGACTTTCCGCCACCCTCTAGCCGCACTATCAACGCCTCTTGGTCCCTTTTAGCTACGTTCACGGCCTTACGTAGCTTCAGCAAGTTCGCCTTCAGCTCCTTGCTGATGTTGGATTTCTCCTGCGCGAATTCAATAATCGCGTCGAGCTGTTCTATGACCGCTGTCATACTCGGCTTGATTATTTCCTTCGCTCGCTCCTGGGACTCAGGCTGGTTCGCTGGTTTGACGTGGACATTGCTGTCGCTCGTCTCCTCAGCTACTGCTTCGCTCTCCTTTCTCGCACCCGTTCTGGATGGAGACCTCCTCAAACCCCCTCTTGCGAAAGGGTTTACCTCCTCACTCGACGCCGATGTTGATGGTGTTGAACTCATGATTTTATATGGGTCCCCCTTATGGCTGCCGTCAAACCCAGCCGAAAGTAGTCGCTATCATGATCCCATGGTTACCTATGCGGTGCAGTGAGGCCATGCGAGGGTTGGCTTTACGCTCAGAGCCGGATCAGCGCAAATCAGGAAAAGGGCATCTGAACCTACTTCCACCCAGTCGTCCCAACCGGGTGGCTGAAAGTGAGACGGCGTGCCATAAGGCCTGCCACGGTTTTATGGGACGGAAGGCAGCTGCGGCATTAGCCTACTCGCCATTTCAAGCCGGTTCCACCCTGCTTTACTGAAGGAGTAGAATACCGCAGCTGTCAGCCCTGGTTTCTCTATATATTCCGATCTACCGTATCGTATCCATGGATGGTATGGTAGCCAGTATGCCATAGTTAGGACCTCACTGGCGTTGGTCCTAACGTGCCGAGTCGGCACTCCCGTTGGGCTTGTGCACTTTGAGCGGCACACGATCGCTTTGGTAGGACTTGCTTGCGGATACATGCAGCTTTTTGTAGGAGATTAGCAGAGCCCACTGCCAAACCCCACCGCATCCTAGGCAAGCCCTACAACTCGCAGTTGCCGGGGGAGGGGTCGTCAAGCCCTTAGACATAGTCCCTGCTGCCCTGAAGGTACCTGGGGATGTCACCTTAGGTATCTGAAACGAAAATGCCTACAGAGAATCAATTGCCTTCGTACAATAACCGGAACTTGGTGGGGCTCTCACCCAGGAGACCTGATCAGGTTGTAGAAAACGACGATATTGTCAGTAATGGAATATGGATGTTTCTGTTTCCGCTCCGCTGCGAATATTCATTTCATTAAACTGGAATGAATTCAGTATCGTTGTTTGCGTATTGCCTTGGGTTGCATGCAATCAACTCATACGATGAGTCATGACGTGCTGGCGGGCGTCTTACCGTTGAAAAACAGATTCTGGGATCTCATATCGACTGCTAATCCGATGCCACATTTTGAATCCGATGGTGATAGAAAACTTTGAAAAGCTTGTCCAGCTTAATTCACAGACCCGTTTTATGTCCTTGTATTTTGACTACATGGCTCAGAATATAAATCCTTTTTCGTTTGTTCCCAATCGTGTTCATTTTGTGGATACTTCTAATTCTACTGTGTATTTCGACACATCCATGAAAGAAGAAATTCGTGGAATCCCGGATCCTGTACGCCCTCAAGAGATCCCAAAAATTTTTAATAATAAATTTAAAGAAGTCGACTGTAATGAAATGTTTTACACTGACGGATCATATCTCGACGGGTCCACTTGTTTCGGTATATTCAATGTAAATTTCACCGCTTCCTATAAACTCAGTGATCCAGTTTCAGTTTACGTCGCAGAACTAGCTGCAATTCAGTATACCCTTGAGATCATTGACACTCTGCCCACAGATCACTACTTCATTGTGTCGGGCAGTCTCAGTTCCATTGAGGCTCTCCATTCAGTGAAGCCTGGAAAGCACTCACCGTATTTCCTGGGGAAAATATGGGAAAAGTTGAGTGCTTTATCTGCAAAATCATACCATACCAGACCCCGTATGGAACAATGTGAGGCTTGGGTCCCCTCACATTGTTCCATACGGGGCAATGAGAGGGCGGACTCGTTAGCCAAGGTGGGCGCACTAGAAGGTGATATCTATGAAAGACCAATCTGCTTCAATGAATTTTTCAGTTGCTGTCGTCAGAAAACTCTAGCCAGCTGGCAAGATACATGGAATAGTGGAACTCTGGGACGATGGTTACACTCAATTATCCCACAGGTATCGACGAAAGCTTGTTTCCGGGGGTTAGACGTGAGCCGAGACTTTATTCGTGTAATGTCAAGGCTCATGCCTAATCATTATATGTTCAGCGCGCATCTCCGTCGTGTGGGGCTCGCTGAGAGTGGTGTCTGCGTTTGCGGTGAGGGTTATCATGACATCGAGCATGTTGTTTGGACATGTGTCGAGTATTGTGATGCCAGGTCCCAACTCATAGGTTCCTTTCGGGTCCGAGGTATACCACCCTTCGTACCAGTCCGCGACGTCTTGGCAACTCGAAATCTTTCTTATATGACTTTCATCTACAATTTCTTAAAATCTATCAATGCTCAAATTTAGTGCTCTCCCTATCTCTTTCTCGTCTACAGCTCTACCGCACTCTTCTTTACGTTGCTGGAAGTATGGTCTGTGTAAACAATGCTTCGGAGCATGCACCTGCCTTGAAAAACGTCACACCAACAAAGCATCCCAATCCAGAATAATCTCTTTCTAGCTACAAGCTGAAAAACATGAAGATTCATCGAACGCAAAATGTGTCTAAAAGATGTATGCCACAGACCAATGATGTATTAAAATTTCAATTCAATATTGTGTAGGTCCCACCCTCCCTATGTCCCTTTACTAACTCTAGGGGAGTATGCCGCCCCGTAATACGGCATCCCTTCCTCTCTCCCTAACAACAAGACAATCGGCCACGTTAAGCTAAAGCAAATGAGTCTAATAAAATTTTATTAGAAAAAAAAACTTTAGGAGTCGATTTTTTCAAAAAAAGTTAGTTAAGCAAAAAAAGTTTTAGGAGTCGATTTTTTCAAATTTTCTTTTTCGGGATGACACTGAATCTCGACGTTTCATGCAATTATAAGCCTTTTGGCATCAAAATTATTTTTTCGATTTCGAAAATTTCATGTATTCCTCCCCCCTATGGTGATTTTTCAAGATATTTGAAAATTCCACTAAGTGGACTAAGAAGGATTTGTTTATTTTTTTTTAGATTAGCATCACTCTTCTCATACAAATAGGCAACGCAAATGTAAGCACTAGTTTGGAAAAACGATGCTGACTATGGGACATAAACACTGAATCATGCTTTTGAGAACTACTCGAATCAATCTGAATCAATTGGTGGCAAAATTAGTATCCGAAAATATTTAATAAAAGTATGAAATATATTTTCATGAGACTGTTATGAAAGAAGAGAAAGGCATTATCACACCACTAGGTGGATTAAGGAGGGTTTTTCCTAATAATATTCTGAATGTTCGTAGAGTAATCAGAAAAATAATCAGAAAGTACGAGATCTTCATGATGAACTCTCCACTGGTTTTAAACCAGTTTTATTTCCAATAGCTTAACTAATTTATCTTCTATGAGAAATCTTTCTACAATTGATCTGATTCTAGCAGATCAATCAATAACATTCAGGGTTTCAAATTAAGCAATGATTAGTTCAATTAGTTATATATTCTACCAGCTTAGAACTAATCGACTACTACTATCGAATGTAAACCCTGAAATTGTTTTGGAAAATATAGATGTAGCCGTATATAATCTAAATCATTACTTTATTGAAGCTCCAAAAGCTCGAATCAAATTCAATTCACCTTCATCTACATCAATATCAACGTTCTTGTGATCCTACTATGGAATAGTTGAGGACCTTTAAAAGAAAATTAAACATAGATTCACTGAACAAATCAATCCATTTTCTAAACCTTTCTAAGATTCAATAGTGGTCCTCAGAAACCAGTTTCAATAATTTTATTAAAAACTTTCCCTATGTTACCTTGACATTTTGCCATAAATTTTGCAGGTGTGTTGAATACTTATTCAAAAAATTAATAAAAATCCAACATCCATTAAAATTATCCTTATTTTTCAAAATGAGCTTTCAGTATCCTGTTATTGATAACAACTAAAAACAACTCTGATGCTTCCTGTTTGATTTAAAACTGCCTGCAAGCCTCTAAAAATCGTTGGACGTTGGAAAACAATAAATATTGAAAAACAGAGTTTTCTTAAACTTTTGGAAATAATGAGGAAAATTCATCACGCTTGCTTGCCTTTTTTGTACCCGGACGACGGTTTTGAGGTAGTCAAGCACATATTCAGATTATCTACCGGACGAGTATAAAAGGTCAACTTTGTTTGAAAATCGTTTTTTCTGTGTTTTGTTATCAACGCGTACACAGTTAAAACTTTGATTCATATGAGTGAATTGGAGAATATGTCGCTTAAAGCAACCGATTGTGAGGGAGACCGTTCGGGACGGTCCGTGAAGCGGAAGCAAACTTCAAGTTCCAGAGCATCGTCTGCCAGCTCCGTGTTAGTGGCTTCAATGAACACATACGCTTCGCTGGATATTGACAACAATCCGGATGCCGATCCAGATAATCTGGATAATGCTACTTGGAAAACAGTGACAAGAAAATTATGCTACCACCATTGATGGTTGCCAATGCGGATTATCACTCATTGCGGAAGGCTCTACATTCATTGAATGTTGCACCAACATTTAAGATATACAGCTTTGGGACCAAGCTGCTTTGCCACTCACAAGACGAATGCGATCTAATCTCGAAACATCTTCGAGAAACGAAAGCAGGATTCTTCACTCACGATGAGCCGAGTGAAAAACTTTTCAAAGTGGCACTGAGAGGACTCCCGTTGGTCAGCGAACAGCCACTGATGGGCACCTTATCAGATCTTGGCAAACCGGCTATGGCAATTCATCGAATGAAACGTCGAGCAGAGGATAAACGCACGTATAGAGTCGCATTGTACCTAATTCACTTCAAGAGAGGTATGACCACGTTTAACCAGCTTAAGAAACTGAAGGCCATCGATCCTGTCATCGTGAAATGGGAATTCCCCCAAGCTGAATAATCTACCGGATCCAATCCTCCCGCCACCTGGTTACAAAACTACTGATGATGGCCCTACTGTAAATTGTACTCCTCTATTTACTTCTGTGGAGATGATGAAAATTTTCGTCGACAAAAAAGTACAAAATCGAAGATGCACACAATACAGCGTAACTTTTACAAATGTCTAGTTTTGTTTTCCATAAAAACGTTTACTTCATAGGCAATATACATAAGTTTCGCCGTGGCATCCACTATACATAGCACTTTAAACCTAATACATTTCGAATGTCATATTAGTATGTTGGTATTCATTAGTTAAACTAACACTGTTTTATTCAAGCGATTTGATATTATAAATTACATTTAAAAAAAAAACATTTGCTTTGTACATGATCTTATAACTATTTAAGTTTGTTTGTATCAGTTCATCACTCTTATTGAAATGATAAAGAAGTTTCATGTGAGGAAGGTCACGACAAGCAAGAATATCGCGAACTGGGACATTGGATAGTCTACCTTGAGTACGCAAGGAATTTTTTAGTTGAGATCTGACATCACGATACTCCACGCATGTCCAAACGACATGATCAATATCGCGACAACTTTCGCCACACGCACAATGATTAGTCTCGGAAAGTCCAACTCGAAGGAGATGTGCATCTACCGTGTAGTGATTGGACATGAGTCTGGACATCACACGAATGAAATCTCCACTCACATCCAGTCCCCTGAACCATGCCTTTGTCGATATTTTAGGAATAATTGAATGCATCCTCCGACCCAAATCATCTTTATCCCCAAAAGCTTGCCAGCTGGCAAGTGTTCCTAGGCGAGACGCGCTATAGAATTCGTTGAAAGCAATCGGTATCTCATAAATTTCACCCTCAATAGCAGCACCTTTGGCTAAAATATCAGCTCTTTCATTGCCTATTATGATTTGATAATTATTATTCAATATGACGCTCAGATATTGTTTTAATTGGCCCAAGAAAAACGGTTCATTTTTGCCAGCAGCGTTTGAGCGAATGGCTTCAATTACACTCAGACTATCTGTGAAGAAAATAATGGTTTGGAGATAATGTGACGATTACACTCAAACTATAATGAACTGCTGTTAACTCTTCTATATAAACAGATGCAGGGTTTTGAAGCCTATATGAAGCCGAAACATTATTGTTGAATGTACCAAACCCAGTATCCTCTTCAATTCGTGATCCGTCCGTGTAAAATATTTTCTCAGAGTCAGTATCCCTGAACTTACTTGTAAATCTTTTTGGGATTTTCATCGAGCGTAGGTGTTCCGGGATTCCACGCACTTCGCGCTGCATGGATGTGTCGAAAAATAGAGTTGAGTCAGTGACACCGAGGAGGGTGTCACGGATAGGAATATATCTTGAAGGGTTGATTTCCTGTTTGTTCCTTGTTTGAGATTGAAGCTCAACTAGTCTTTCTAAATTATTAATAATTATTAATCTTATTAGCAGTCGCGATGAAAGCTCCCAAAAACGATATTTCAATGAAAGAACTCCCGCCAGAACTTCAAGACTCATTGTATGTGTCGAATGCATGCAACCTAAAGCAATTCGCAAACAACGATACGCTCAAGTTTGATAATATGAGAGTTTGCAGCGGAACAAAAACAAACGCATCCATATTCCATCACTGAATGTATCGTTGTCTGATACAATTTTATTAGATCTTCCGGATGAGCACCCGACCAAGATCCTGTTATTGTTCGAAGAAAATTTACTCTTTGTTGGCATTTTGTGTCCTCCCCACGTGAATTTGAAATCAAACCACACCCCGAGGTATTTGAAAGTCAAAACCTGCGCGATAATTCTTCCTATCATATAAAGCTGAAGCAGCGCGGAATCATGCTTTCTTGAAAAGACGACCAGCTCTGTTTTCTCCGCAGAGAATTCTATACCCAGATGAACAGCCCACACGGACAAGTTATCCAGTAAATGAAAACACGCCATCATCTGCCAATTGTCTTAGTGTACATGGGGTTACTAGACAGCTGTCAATGTCATTCACGTAAAAATTATAGAGGAGCGGACTGAGCCATGAGCCTTGCGGGAGACTAAATGTCCACGTATCAAGCTGAAAAATCTAATCGGGTGACTGAGCGTGTCACACGGTGGTGATTCCGGGAACTTTTTGATCAAGATAGTATTAAAAGATCACATTTACCTGAGCTGGTGAATTAAATTCGAAAAGGAGGACTATTATTATCAGGAATAAGAAAAAAATTACACCTTATGAACTGGGAAGGAACTTTCAAACCTTTCCGATCCGGTTCGATGCAGGCACAAATGTTATGACACATTGCAATGACGACGATACTGTGTAGGGCACATGTGAATACATTCTCAGATCAAAGATGGTTTTGTTTTTTTACAACTTTGACACATATGTCTCATTCTAACAGAAAGTGTGAGATGTGTGTTTCTTGAATAGTACGATTCACGTGGACCATTTCATATAGTAGCAGCTAGTATTTCAATACTAGGCCCGCAGAGACGAATGACATATACCAATCGATTCAGCTCGACGAACTGAGCAAATGTCCGTGTGTGTCTGTATGTGTGTTGTCAACTAAGAGATCGAGATCTCAGAGATGACTGGACCGATTTTGATCACACTAGTCGCAAATGAAAGGTCTCTCCGTCACCCAAAACGCTATTGAATGGTTTTGAGATCGGATGTTTACTTTTTGAGTTATACGAAGTTTTATGTCAAAATTTTCAGTTTTTTGACAGTATCTGTCACAATTGACCTTGAAAACAGAATATGTTTTCAGACTTAGATTCCGCACGGTAATAGTTAGCCATAGATTGTTAAAATCCGTCCATTTTAACGGAGATATCGAAATTTTTGTGTAAAGGACTTTTCCCCCTATTC